>NC_080162.1:200744934-200911478 GCF_950295315.1 Erinaceus europaeus
TCACCCCCCCCCCCAGACAATAACTTGGATCCACCTGCATATCAGATGTCAGGCTCAGGGGAACAAACAAACAAATAAACAAATAAAACTAGTATAGCCACAGGCCCTTTGGAATATAAATAAAACATGCCTACTAGCTACTGACAAAACAGAGGACCCCCCCAACTCTTCATATGCACTACTCCAGCCTTTAGGTTCATCATTAGTCAACAAATTATTTGGTTTTATATGTTAACTCTCTTTTCAACCACCAGGTTCCAGACACTAGCATGATGACAACCAGACACCAATGTGTCCTGGAGCTCTGATTCCCCAGAACCTCACCCCACTAGGGATAGAAAGATGGGAGTATGGATCGACCTGTCAATGCCCATGTTCAGTGGGGAAGCAATTATAGAAGCCAGATCTTCCACCTTCTGCGTCCCATGTTGGTCCATATTCCCAGAGATTTAAAGAATACGAAAGCTATCAAGGGAAGGGATGGGATACAGAATTCTGGTGGTGGGAATTGTGGAGTTGTAACCCTCTTATCCTGTGGTGTTGTCAGTGTTTCCTTTTTATAAATAAAATAAAATAAAATAAAATAAAAACATTGCAAAATGCTGCCTAACTATGTTGGTTAATAATTTCCAGGAGCTTCCTGATGAATTCTTTAGGATTTTCTTTCTTTTTTTAGAAAAATTATTAGTGACTTAATATTGATTTACAAAATTATAAGATAACAGGGTAAACTTTTGCACCATTCCCACCTCCAGTGTTCTGTGTCCCTATTCCTTTCATTAGAAACTGAAGTAGTTCTCCCAAGACCACAGATATGAGTTGACTATTATTTCTATAACTGTCTGTAGTCTATAACTATAGACTGTCTATAACTGTCTTCATTTGTGTATATTTGCCCATTTTTTCCCTATGGTCCTGCCTTCTCTTTCTTTCTAAATCACACCTACACCTATTACTATTACTGAATGCCTTTCCTTTTTTTTTTTTTCTTCTTCTTCTCTTTCTTGGTCCTGATGGAATTGGTGTTCAGCTCCTTGGTCATCTCCCCCTATCATTTCTCCCCATGTGGGGAGTATGGACCAGTTTTTAAAACTTATGATTGACTTAATATTGATTTACAAAATTATAAAATAACAGGGGTGTAATTCTGCACTGTTCTCAACACCCAAGTTATGTATCCTTATTCCCTCCATAGGAAACTACTGCAGTGTGTGTGTGTGTGTGTGTGTGTGTGTGTGTGTGTGTGTGCGCCCATTTTTTCCATATGGTTCTGCATTTCTTCCATTCCAAGTTACACCCATGCCTATTACTACTTCTGAATGGCCTTTCTCTTTTTCTCTTCTCTCTCTGGGTCCTGATAGAATTGGAGTTCTCAGCAATCTAGTCATCTTCTACCTATTATTTTTCCTCCTTGGGAGTAAGGACCAAAATTCTTTTTGGGGTGCAAGATGGAAGTTCTGGATTCTTTAATGACTTCTCCTTTGGACATAGGCATTGGCAGATTGATCCACACCCCAGACTGTTTCTATCTTTGTGAGGTAGGGTTCTGGAAAGGTGAGATTCTGGACACATTGGTGATGTCATATGCCTAGGGAAGTCAGGATGGAATTATAGTACCATCTGTAAGTTGGTAGTTGAAAGTCAATAAGAAATAAAGACAAAATGATTAATGAATAGGAACCAAAAAGTAGGAGTAAAGCAGAAGAGAAGAGGGATCTTAGGGTGGAAAGAAGCAGAAAGTCCATTTTAGGTGTGTTCCTCTGACTTTTATAACTTTTGCTGGATTCTGATAGCTAACATGGATATGGACCAAAATAGTGTCTGGGAAGATGGTGTCAGAGTAGAGCACAGGGCTAGACAGTTGGATTAGGGCAGAGAGTAGCTCCCAAATTAGAAGAAACTCTATGAGTAAAATTTACTGTTTACATCATCCACCTGACCCAGGGTCCATATAAACATAAAATATAAAATATAAATATAAATATAAATATAAATATAAATATAAATATAAATATAAATATAAATATAAATATAAATATAAATATAAATATAAATATAAATATAAATATAAATATAAATATAAATATAAATATAAATATAAATATAAATATAAATACCTGTGTAACCTCTGAGTTCTTGTCAGTCTGAGCCTGTAGTTCATGGCTACAGCTGGGAACATCCTAGGCTGCACTCATTTCAGGACCAATTTTTCTCAAGTGGCAGGGCAGGGTGACCCACAAATATTGACAATTTGTGGAAATAAAGAAGATTTGGAGATCAAGAAGCCTGGTATACTACTGGTTGAATACAAACTGATACAGCCACTATGGAAAACAGTTTGGAGAGCCCCTATACAAATAAAAGTGGAAATATGTTATAATCCAGCAATACCACATGTAGTCAAATAGCCAAAGTGCCTGAAAAACACTAATTCAGAGGCATCTATGCTCCCATGTAGAGACTTGAACTACCCATAATAGTCAAAATAAACAGCCTAACTACTCAATGAGACATGACTGGATAAACAGTTATGGGATACATAGTGGAATAGTATTCCAACAATAAAAATATGAGATTGTATAGATGCCATTTGCAACAAAACGGATGAAAGGGGAAGTGATTATGCTTCATGAAAAAAGGAAAGAAGTGGAAGATGATTGTTGAAGGTTTTACTCTTGTGTGAACTATAGATGACTCCTGTAGTTACCTCAACCCAATTCTCATTACTATCAACTGGTTTGTTGATGGTGGTGATGGTGATGACACGATAAGAGTTATATTACCATTTAATTGCTCCTTCTCTTAGTATAAGCATTATCAACTGCTGGTCATTTAAAGTGATTAAAATATGCTGAGTTTCCACAGTATGGAAGACCATGCTTTGGACCCGAATGCTGAGGATGTTCATGGTAGAAATGATGGACAATAACCTGTTTTTCTGCAATAACACTTTTTTTCCCCCCATCAGGGCTATGACTGGGCAACTTGGTGCTTGTACGATTCCACCATTCCCTGAATCCCTGTTCCTCATTCTCTCTGATAGACAAACTTATTTCTCTCTCTCATAGGAAGACCAGGCCAAAATTTTACACTTGTGAGTAAATCTTCTAGAATGAAGTTGAAGGAAGTTGGCAATTCAGATTCAGAAAAGAAAAAAATCATTTGCTACTCCTCTGGTTAAATTTATTTTCTGTCTAAATAGAAACCTTCAAGTTTTAGAGTTTTTATCCTTGTGGTAATAAATTCAGCACCAAGAAGCGCATTTATTTGCAAGAGTGCTCCTAGTTTGCTGACTTTACAGAATGGTAGGGGAGAGAAGGGAACATTGTTACCTGATTTTTGTTTGCCACACCACTTTTCATTTTCTTATGCAACATAGACCCAACTAGATTTCCATCATTTGTCTCTTCTCTTTCATGCATTTTCCACTTTTTCTTTGTGCTCCGTCATCTAGATTTAACAAGGTTCCACCCTCTATATATAATACGTGTTTCACATCCTCTCAATCTGTTCTGGCATTTTCTATGTCCCTTTCACAGCAATCCTGATCGTAAATTGGTTGTAGAAATTTCATTGGCTTCCTGTCCATGACATTTCTGATGGAGGGTCCCTATTCATTCAGAACAGCACAGTGTGTGGAGAGTTACACAGCTCCATTCTATGCTTAATGGATTGGAAGGAGAGAGCTGGTGGTCCCACTGTGAAGAGAATCATGTTTCCTCGTTGTAGCTGCAACAGTCAGGAAAGGAGGAGGAGGGTGGTACACAGGTTGTGCAAAGATTCTAGGGTTAACTCAAGTCCCAACAGCCTCACAAAAATGTCCTGGCTCTCAAATAACTCAGTCCTCAAAATGACACAAGCTATTGTAGAATGTTACTCAAAGCCATCAGAGCACATTGGCTCACTTGGAACCCCACCTGCGTCCCTCTGTGACTGTTAATGTCCTAATCTGAAGCGAGGACTCTGTCCTATTTTGCAGAAGCTTTTGTGACATTGGATTTCCTTTCTCTACTACTGCCCAACTGGGGGAGAATACTTGGAACAATAGAAGATTGAATTCTCTGCATCTTATTGTTAAATTAATAGCCTAGGATTGGGAGAGGGGTGGAAAAAGGTTCTCCTTTTATTAAAGGTATTTAAGATAAAAATTATGAATCTGTCTGTAGATAATTTTTATTGACAGTTGTTACTGTGGCATTTTAACAGAATATTGAATTTTAATGGTACAAATACTGCATCCACATTTGGTTAAAGAAACATTTATTTATCTGCTGAAAATGTTTAAAATTGGAATATTCTTGTGTAAGTGAGTGAAAACAAGTTTGTTAATAACTTCTCCCTTTTGTGCTCAAAATTTGGATCCTATTGAGACATTGGTATTTCTGCATTTACTTTACTACTAATTGCAATTTACTGCCTTTTTTGATTTCTTATTGATAAGATTGATAGCAACTTGAATTCGAGAGATTTGAAGTATTGGACAAAGAGAAATTCTTATGCTATTAAATAGCCTAGATCTTGCAACTACACTGAATAACTTTAGTAGCCTTCTCTCACGATGAAAGGAAGTATCTTGCATTAATAAAATGTTAAAATTATAAAAAAAAAATCTATATTTTTTCTTACAGTTTTTGCCTGTTCTATGTTTTGTTATAGCCCAAAGGTCACTATTTAACAAAAGGATGATGACATGGTGAAGATGATGATGATGATGTGTGTATACTTATGTGTGTATGTGTGTGTGTGTGTATTAGATGTTTCACTTTCTTTTCTTTAAATTTTCTGGGCTACTCTAACATGCTCGAATAATTTTGTATTAGAGACATTATCTATTTTCATGGAAAACCCCCGATTATTGTAGAAGTTTTTATGGATAGTATGAAACAAGAAGAAATCATATCTAAATTCATATAGAATGTTAAGCTCATTTAAAAAAATTCTGTACACATTGAGTGGGGAAGACAGTCTATGAAAGGAAAAAGGCAGCAAACCCCTAGATGCTCCTGCATCTAGGGGTCTGCTGTACTGCTGTTCCTGGTGCTTCTGCATGGTGCCTCAAGCATGATAAGACAAGCAATCTACCCACTATCACTAGAATTTTTAAAACGTTCTAAACACTACTCCTCCTTCTCCTCCTCATGCTTTCTCTTGTCCTTCTTCTCCTTTTATTCCTCCTCTTCCTCTTTCTCCTCCTTCTTCATTCTCTTTCTCCTTCTCCTCTTTTTTTATTCATTTATTTTCCTTTTTGTTGCCCTTGTTTTTTATTTTTGTAATTATTATTGTTGTTGTTGTTGATGTCGTCATTGTTGGATAGGACAGAGAGAAATGGAGAGAGGAGGGAAAGACAGAGGGGGTGTTGGTATGCTTCTAAAAACCCCTTCTGTTTCATTAGTTTAATTCCCCCTGCTTAACACTATTCTATTTACATAACCACTTCATTCTATTTACATAACCGCTGTTAACAAGCACCACCCTCCCTCCAGGGCATTGGTGGTTCAGTGGTAGAATTCTTGCCTGCTTCGCCCCCTCTCCTTGTCACACCCTGATTTTCGCCAGTCACTTTTCTCTCCACCCTCTCTGTGTCGCATCCTGTTCCCACCCTACTGGGCTAGTATATTTATAAGGACAAGATTGTTTGTAGTTTTTAGTTTAGCTTAGCTCGGCTTAGATTGTGCTGCGTTCTGCATGAATAAAGAGATACTGCGTACAGCTCAACCATGAGTCCCTGGTCGTCTGTTACCCTCCCGTGAAGCCAGCCCGGCGAAAACAACAAGGGGGGAGAGAAAGACACCTGTAGACCTGCTTCACTGCTTGTGAAGCGAATCCTCTGCAGGTGGGGAGTCAGTTGGGGGCTCCAATCTGGATCCTTACACTTGCGCTTCATGCCACCTGAGTTTAACCCACTGTGCTACCGCCTGACTTTCCCTTCTCTTCTTTTTAATATTTCATTGCCAATAGGGTTATCACCGGGGCTTGGTGCGGTACTATTAATCCACTGCTTCTGTTGGCCTTTATTCCTTTTCTCTCTCTCTTTCTTTCTTTCTTTCTTTCTTTCTTTCTTTCTTTCTTTCTTTCTTTCTTTCTTTCTTTCTTTCTTTCTTTTTTAAAGATTGTATTTATTTGCGAGAAAGATAGGAGGAGAGAGAAAGAACCAGACATCACTCTGGCACATGTGCTGCTGGGGATCGAACTCAGGACCTCATGCTTGAGAGTCCAAAGCTTTACCACTGCACCACCTCCTGGACCACATTTTTTCCTTTTCTTTTCTAATTTTTTTTTATTAGCTAGGACAGAGAGAAGCTCAGAGAGGGCAGGGAGATGGAGAGGGGAAAAATATGCACCTGCAGCCCTGATTTACTCCTTTTAAAAATATATATTTATTTATTTTCCTTTTGTTGCCCTCTTTTATTGTTGTAGTTATTATTGTTGTTGTTATTGATGTTGTTGTTGTTGGATAGGACAAGGAGAAACAGAGAGAGGAGGAGAAGACAGAGAGGGAGAGAGAAAGATAGACAACTGCAGACCTGTTTCACTGCTTGTGAAGCGACTCCCCTGCAGGTGGGGAGCTGGAGGCTCCAACAGGCATCCTCGTTCTGGTCCTTGCTCTTGACGCCATATGCACTTAACCTGCTGAGATGCCCGACTCCCCTGATTTGCTAATTTTGAAGCAGACCCCCTGCAAGTGGGGAGCTGGGGCTTGAACCTGGGTCCTTTTGCACTGTAATGTGTGAGCTAAACTGGAGGTGCCACTGCCAGGCCTCCTCTAAACACGTTTTTATACCTCTCCCCTCAGATATTTATTATCATGGATTATATCATGCATGGCAAAAACTACTATCCCATTGAATGAGAGACAGGCAGCCAGAGTCAGGAACATGTCCAATTACACACTGTACGTGCCATGATACTAAGAAGTAAAGGACTTCCAGATGACAGGGAATTCTGGCCAGGAGTTATGAAGGTGGAGTGAATGGGAACTGGAGTTAAGAATGAGACAATGTGGGAGTCGGGTGGTA
Source organism: Erinaceus europaeus (assembly GCF_950295315.1). Taxonomy (NCBI): domain Eukaryota; kingdom Metazoa; phylum Chordata; class Mammalia; order Eulipotyphla; family Erinaceidae; genus Erinaceus; species Erinaceus europaeus. The sequence continues at coordinate 200,751,951 of NC_080162.1, forward strand.
GCGCAGCAGGTTAAGCGCACTTGGCGCAAAGCGCAAGGACCAGCAGAAGTATCTTCGTTCGAGCCCCCGGCTCCCCACCTGCAGGGGAGTCCCTTCACAGGCAGTGAAGCAGGTCTGCAGGTGTCTATCTTTCTCTCCCCCTCTCTGTCTTCCCCTCCTCTCTCCATTTCTCTCTGTCCTATCTAACAACGACAACATCAGTAACAACAACAATAAAAAAGAACAAGGGAAATAAAAGGGGAAATAAAAAAAAAGAATGAGTCTTTGCAAAGAAAATAGGCTAGGCCTAGTCCTTACAGTGATAAAAGGATAACCCAGACAAACAGTTACTCAGAGGAACAAGCTACATTTGAGTTCTGTCCTTTATTAGTTTTGAATTCTCTGAAATCCTCAGTACTTTCTCTCACAGAAGGAAGCGATATCACATACCTCACAGTTTGTCATGAGGGCAAAATGTAAGAATAATGAATCTCATTCTCTCTCTTTTTAATTAAGTCATTTTATTTTATTTAGTATTGAATAGAGACAGAGAGAAAGTGAGAGGAGGGGGAAGATAGAGAAGGAAAGAGGCAGAGAGACACCTGTAGCCCTGCTTCACCACTTGTGAAGCTTTCTTCCTGCAGACAGAGACCAGGGGCTTGAACCTGGGTCCCTGCACACTGTCATGTGTGCACTTAACCAGGTGTGCCAACACCTGGCCCCGTGAATTTCACTCTCTAAATGAGCTGTGTATTTAAGGGATTGTATTATACAATCAGTTGCTCTTTCTTTTAGCTGTTATGTGGGCTTTTGTTTCATATTTTCAGTGCATTTTATTTACTATCCTCCAGGCCTTCTGTTTGCCACATAGAAGAGTTGGCCAGACTGGGCTGCAACCCAGAGGACTGTGACTTGTGATTTGTGATTTTGTACCACTTCTTTATATCAGATGACCTTCCTTCCATTTCTGCCATTTTCAGCAAACAAAATGAAAACACAAAAAGATTCCCTCCACTTAGATTTTGGCGGGTCTCCAAGGTTCTTATCTCATTTGGTGGAAATGAGTTTTCTAAGTTCTGGGCCCCAATTTTTCCAGGGCTTCCAGGATTGCTTGGCACTAAGCGGTGCTAGTGAACCTGAAGATGTTAAGTGATACTTAGGTGAGGACAGACTCTGAGCCAGGACTGGCAGTGGCAGATATCTGCCTTCAGCTCCCTCCACCTCGCTCTGTGTCCCCCCTGCATCCTAGACTAGACTTGCCACAGTAACTTCATCCCCTCTCCTGAGGATCATCACCCCCTCAGAGCCCATAGCACTCATTCATTTAGCCTACGTCTCCTAAGAAATACCTGAGTTGTGTGTCCACTCTGAAGGAAGATGTTTTCCAATGTGAATTCCAGAGAAAGCTGGCAGTGGCCAGGTGGGGGCTAGTCAGTTAAGCAAATATATTACTGAGTGGAAGGACACACACAAGAATCTAAGGTTGAGCCCCTGGGGTTCCTTCAGGAGCAGTGAAGCAGGTCTGCAGGTCTCTCTCTCTCTCTCTCTCTCTCTCTCTCTCTCTCTCTATATATATATATATATATATATATATATATATATATCTCCTCTCTCAAATTTCTCTCTGTCATATCCAATGAGATGGAAAAAAATGGCTACCAGGAGCAGCGCATTCATAGTGCTGGCACCAAGCCCCAGCAATAACCTTGGAAGAAAATCCAAACAAAATAAACAAACAAAAAGAGAGAACAATGGCTTATAATAGGTTTATTCTATAGCTCAGAAGAATTCTAGTCAAATAAATATCAGTTTCTGCTTATGATGGTATCATTGTCTCTTCCCTATTTACATATACTTTGTGTGTAGTTTATAAATACTTGAAACTGGGTCCTTGTGCATTGGAATATGAGAGCTTAACCAGCTCTGCCACTGCCTGGCCCCTGATTATACTTTATATTTAAAAAATATTTGCTATTAATAGTAAGTTACAAGATTATAATATTACAGTGCATTGTTACACACCACACCCACCACCAAAGTTCTGTAGCCCTACCCTCCCACCTCCCAGTGATAACCATCATAGTTCTCATAAATTTTACACTTTGCCTACTTCTGCTTTTTTTCCTCCAAGTTCATGTGTATCTGATCTTTCAATTTCAAATGTGAGTGAAACCATCTGGTGGTTGTCTTTCATTTCTTACTTCTCTAAGCTTAGTCACCTCCAGTTCCATCTATTTTGTCGATAGAATACAATATCATCTTTTTTTATTGTAGAGTAGTATTCCATGGAATATATATCCCATAACTTGTTTATCTAGTCATCTGTCGATGGAAATTTAGTCTGCTTCCACTCTTTGACTATTCTGAATAATGCAGATATGGACATAGGGATGCATATGTCTCTTCTAATTATTACTTGAGAGACCATTGGATAATGCCTAAGAGTGGTATTGCTGGCTTACAAGGTAATTCCATTTTTACCTGTTTAAGGACTCTTCACAGTTTTGAACATTGCTCAGGTATAGAAAATTTTCTGCTGTAATTTATTCAAAAATATTTCTGCTTCCCTCTCCCTGTTTTCTTCCTTAGGGATCCTGATAATTCAGACGTTTGTCTTTCTGATGGAGTCTGTTATTTTATGGAGAAATGCTTCATGCTTCCTAAACTTTTCCTCTACAAAAGCTTTAAGTTCTATTCTCTCCTCCTCTTGATTTAGTCTGCTTCCTAGGCCACTTAGCTCAGGCTGAACTGCATTCAAAACTTTCGTCATGACCTGCATCTCTATTCGGAGTTTTCTTTTTCTTTTCTCTCTCTCTCTCTTTTTTTTCTTCTCTGTACTTTGTAATTCTTTTGTAAAATACTCTCTGAGTTTTTGTGTCTGTATGTTAAGTTTAACTTCTTGAATTGATTTCATATGTGCTTTCTGAACTCTGTCATTTTTTCCCCAGATATGTCTGCCTGGTCCTTTGGAGTTTCTGTCATTGCTGGCTGTGCATTTCTCTTTTTCTGTATTTAATGTGATTTTTATTGTTGTGCCAGCAGGAGGCACTGTGGCTAACGTGTTGGATTTCCCTGTTTATGTATCTTGGTGGGGTGTCGTATGCTTTACATTGGTTTGTTCTAGCCCTCCCCCGCCAAGAGAATTGGATCAGTCCAGTTAATTTCGCGGCCTGCTTGGCCCCGCCCCAAGGAACCCGGAGAGAGGGTTCCAGAGTTCCAGAGTGACAGAGTTAGATAGTCCGAGAGTTCCTGAGTTCCTGAGTTCGAGAGTTTCAGAGTTACAGAGTAAGAGAGAGTTCCACAGTGGAAGAGTTTCAGAGGGTTCCCCAGTACGAGAGTTCCAGAGCTCCAGAGTTGGAGAGTTCCCGAGTTACAGAGTAAGAGAGAGTGCTTGTGCCGCCGCAAAGAGACAGCAGAGTTCTGTTTGGTGATTAGTTTGTCTTAGTTTATGAATCGTTGTTCCTAAATAAAGAAATACAGCTTCCCTGCCCAGCCGTTGTCTCTGCGTCTCTGTTACCCGCCCGTGAAGCTAGCCCGCCCGGCAAGAGCCTCCGGAATTTTAACAACAGTGGGGGAGATTTTACCCTGAGTCACCAGGCTGGCTTGCTGTCGGTGACTTAAATGTCTGTTCCCCCTGCTGTACTTCTGTCTTTCTGGTCACAGCATGTGAGAAGGAAAAGCAGGGATGACTTCCTTAGCTAGGTGACAGTGTCTGTGTAGACCATGCGGGATTCATTCCTACTCAGGTTTTTACCTTAAATCTTGATGATCTCAGTGAGCAGTTCAGTTGATCTTGTCACCCTGAGTTCGCAGTTTATAGGGTCCCCCAATTTCCCTGCTTTCTTTTTTACTGCACCTGTGCTCTGTTTTAAGTACCAAATGGTACCAGCTGCCACTGAGCATGACTTTTTAAGTCTTGATAGTCCTTTCCTCACTCATTTTCTACCCACTGATCATCCTTGGTTGGATCTACTTGTGGGTAAGTGAGTTACTTAGGAAGTCACAGTATTTTAACAGTTGTTGTGGTTGCATTAATTCAGTGCCCTTCTCCTCCTCCCCCCACACCTAATAACACACTGCAGCTGCTAATTTCTTGCTGTTTTGCTGGAAGTTGACTTGGATTTATATTTTCTTTATTTTTTATTTTATTTTATTTATTTTATTTTTTATTTAAGAAAGGAGACATTAACAAAACCATAGGATAAGAGGGGTACAGTTCCACACAATTCCCACCACCTGATCTCTATATCCCACCCCCTCCCCTGATAGCTTTTCCATTCTTTATCCCTCTGGGAGCATGGACCCAGGGTCCTTGTGGGCTGCAGAAGGTGGAAGGTCTGGCTTCTGTAATTGTTTCCCCTCTGAACATGGGTGTTAACTGGTCAATCCATACTCCCAGTCTGCCTCTCTCTTTCTCTAATAGGGTGGTGCTCTGGGGAAGCGGAGCTCCAAGACACATTGGTGGGGTTGTCTTTCCAGGGAAGTCTGGTCAGCATTGTGCTGGCATCCTGAACCTGGTGGCTGAAAAGAGAGTTAACATACAAAGCCAAACAAATTGTTGAACAATTATGGACCTAAAGACTGGAATAGTGCAGATGAAGTGTTGGGGGGTATTCCCTGCATGCTCTTGTGTACTTCTGCTTTCAGGTATATATTTTTCCCTAGCTTATGGGCACGGGTGAACCTATGCTCTATCTCAGAGGACCTGGACTATACCTAGGTTTGGGGACTTTACTGGGGAGTGGAACACCAGGAATGGAATTAGAGAATACTATGAAAGGAAAGGTCTCACCCGAGTGATGAAGCTGAAGGGTTGTCATTCCACACCTGAAGTTTCTGGACACAGTCTGAAGTGAAGCATGCTGGAGTGACACTCGTTGTGTTGATTGGATTGCGACCTGCAGATGCAATATTATTTGATTTGAATTGAGAGCAGCATGCAGGAAAGTGGGCCCCTAAGGTTCCAGGACTGGGGGAAATATAGGCTCTATAGTGGAAATGTGAGGTTCCTGTTGTCTTAGGGTTCAAGAAGACAATGGATAGTTATTGTTATCATCACATTATTTGGTGATTGGGTTAACTTTGGAAAGTCCTTTGATAGGGTTTGCTGTATAATACCCAGTATCTTGTATATAGCTGTGCTACCGGTTGCTTCTGTTCTCCCTGGTCTAGGCTTTTGAGAGAGTCAACATATCAAAGACAGCCTATGTACTAAAAAGACTCAGTCTGTGTTTTCAGAAGTTCTAGACATATGATCAATTTTTCCCCTCGCATATTAATTAAATATTGTTTATACATCTACACTTTAATAGTTAATAATGTTCCATTTACATGAACACCATTCCCACCACCAAAAGACTGTGTCCCATCCCAACAACCCACCCCTGCCCCCACCCCTCATGCCGGGAAACCCAATGGCCACCCTTCCCTTCACCACAGGGTTTTTTCATTGGTGTCCTGCTCTCGATTTAGATGCCAGATCCTGCTTTTATTTTCTTTTTCTGTTCTTATTTCTCAGCTTCTGTTGATGAGTGGGGTCATCCCCATACTCATCTTTATCTTTCTGGCTTAGCTGACTTAACATAATTCCTTCTAGCTCTGTCCAAGATGGGTCAGATAAAGTGGGTTCATTGTTCTTAGTAGCTGCATAGTATTCCATCATGTATATGTACCACAGCTTTCTCAGCCACATTATATTTTCTTTATTTTTTAAATTTTTAAGAAGTTCTTTAAGGTTTTTTAAAAATTATCTTTACTTATTGAATAGAGACAATCTGAAATTGAGAGGAAGGGGAGATAGAGACTAAGGGACAGAAAGACAACTGCAGACCTGCCTTACCACTTGCAAAGCTTCCCCCCTGCAGGTAGGGACTGGGTGAGGGAAAGTGAGTGCTTGTGCATTGTAACATGTGCATTCAATCAGGTGCACCACAATCCGGCACTGGGATTTATATTCTCTAGTGGGGCATGGGAGCCAGAGTCCATCAGTGGACTTTAACTTCAACCACATTTTTTGCTTGAATACTGGTAAGTCTTTGTGGGTAGTTCAATATTCCATTGCTTCTGGGTTCACAGGTTAAGCAGCCAGGCCCATTTCCTGCCACCAGCAATGTGCTCTGCTGGATAACTCCTAATCTGGCACCAGCTTCTCAAGGGGGTAACAAGCAGAGAAGAGATTAAAAGAAAGGTTGGGGGGTCGGGCGGTAGCGCAGCAGGTTAAGCGCACGTGGCGCAAGTCACAAGGACCAGTTGAAGGATCCTGGTTCCAGTCCCCGGCTCCTGTGAAGCAGGTCTGCAGGTGTCTATCTTTCTCTCCCCCCTCTCTGTCTTCCCCTCCTCTCTCCATTTCTCTCTGTCCTATCCATCAATAATGACATCAGTGGCAACGATAACCACAGCAACGATAAAAACAACCAGGGTAACAAAAGGGAAAAAATGGCCTCCAGGAGCAATGGATTCCTGGTGCAGGCACTGAGCCCCAGCAATAACCCTGGAGGCAAAAATAAAAGATGGAAGAATATATCTTTCTTCCTTCATTTTGTATAGTTTATTAAATATCTAAAATTATTGAGGGAAGTGAAGTAAGAGGTAGGAAAGGAGGATGTCTAGCCCTAAGTAATAAATATTTTATTAGGGAATTTATGATGTCTTTTAAGACTATTCTACTAGTAGGCCAGGCATATTAGGTCTAAATCTAATCACAGAAGGCTATTAAACACTTTTACGTTGAGGTATTAATTGCCCCTTGCTTGTGGATACACGTACACATGTACCTAGTATCATAGACCCTAGTCTGTAGCTTGTATCTTTTACTCCCTGAAATTCTGTTTGAAGTTTTTCTTCCATGCTTCCTAACTCTTAGTGAACTCTGACTGAAGTCCTTCTTTAATGTTTTCTAGTTTCTTAGAGAACTTTGAAGCTTTTCATTTGTGTTTCCTAAATCCTTAGTGAAATCTTTTTCCAACTCTAATATGCTGCTCCATACTATGTTTAGATTCTTGGACAGTCCTCATAATGAGCTGTCTGTATTCGTCCTCTGATAGTCCCCCTATGTCTGTAATATCTTGGACTCCTTCTGTTTCATTCCTTTTTTTTTTTTCATATCTGGAAGTTTGAGAATAGTTGCTTTGTATACTTTTCTCAGTTTTATGATTGGTACCATAGGGCTGTAAGTCTGATACCAGTTAGCTCACCATATCTGGAATCTCAGGAGTGATCTTTTAAATAGCTTCTGATATTGTGAACATGTAATCCTTTTCCAAATGATAACAACATTTCCTCTGTCTTAGCTAAAAAAAAATCCAAGTTCCAATGTTTTAGTGTTAGCTTGCTTTTAAATTTCATATCTATAAGAAATGAGTGCATGTAATAGAAATCAGTTTAAGTATTTAAAATAGAAAGGCATTTGGTAAAGGAATTCGATGCTGACATAAATCCTTGAAGGAATGATTCTCAAATCAGCACAGAGTTGGTTCACCAGTATACTCCCAGGATTCTGGGGAATCAGAGCTCTAGGACACATTGGTGGGGTTGTCTGTCCAGGGACGTCTGATTGGCATCATGGTGGTATCTGGAACCTGGTGGCTGAAAAGAGAGTTAACATATAAAGCCAAACAAGTTATTGACTAATCATGGGCCTAAAGTCTGGAATAGTGCAGATGAAGAGTTGTGTGTGTGTGGGGTTCTCCATTTTGTAGATAGCTAGTAGGCCTATTTTAGTTATATTCCAAAGGGCCTGTGGCTATACTAGTTTTTTTTTCTTTTTCTTTTTTTTTACCCTGAGCCTGAAATCTGATATGCAGGTGGATCCTAGTTATTGTCTGGGGAAATGATATCATGGCTGGAAAAAGGATCAGAAAGCTAGATCTGGGAAGAGAGTAGCTCCCAAATATGGGAAATTTGTATAAATATTGTTGACTATAAACTCCATCAATTTGATGTGATCTGGGGCCCAGCTTAGGAGCCTGTGTAACCTCTGCATCCCTGTAGATCTGAGCTTACATTCTGTGGTCATGAGTAGGAACATTCCAAGATTCCCCAACATCAGGACCCATCTTCTTCAGGTGTAGCATAGAGTATGTTGTCCAGCCTCCCTTCAGAGGATGGAACATTCTCTACGGTTGTTGATCCAAGTTGAGGGCAAGGTCCTATGGGGGTCTGCAAAGCAGTCTCTGTTTTGTTGTTCCTGATATAGATGACTGGTAACAATGGAGAGAGGGACTTACCTGAGTTCTAGGCCCATCATGTCTGTGTGGGAATCTCAGGACTCCCGACTAGGGCCCCAGTTGATGGGGTGGCCTGATAGTGACTAAAGAGTCATTGCTAAAGGATGCCAGTCTCTTGCCCTTATTCAGCTTTTGCAGTCCTTGCTTTGATGAGCATAGCTTTGAAGTGACTGAGGGAAATATAATATCTTCATTCTTAGCCCATATAACTGGCACATACTGTTGAATATATATTTTGCAACCAAATGGATGGGTCATAATTGCTGACCATTCTACATCTTCAAATTCTGTGTCACATGAAAATTCTCTGTGTAGGAAATAGGAAACGACTTTGATCAGAGGGATCACTCTATCTCTGTATTCAGGCTCCTTTTTTTTTTTTTTTTTTTGCCTCCAAGGACATTGTTGAGGCCCATTGGTAACTGCACTATAAATCCACCACTCCTGGTGGCCATTTTCTCCTTTTTTAAAATTCTCCTCAGTTTATTCAGTAGGATAGAGAAAAATTAAGAGGGGAGAGAGAGATAGAAAGAGAAAGAGAAAGATGGACACCTGCACACCTGCTCACCACTTGTGAAGCATTCTCACTGCAGGTGGGGAGCTGGAGGCTCAAACCTGGGCCCTTGCATTTGCCCTTCACAAAGGTCCTAGTGCATAACACTATGTGAGCTTAACCCGGTGTGCTACAACTCAGACCCCTTCTCAGGAACTTTATATGTCAGCTTAATGATAGAGATGTAAATGTTCCACTGGTTATCTGGAGCCAAGAAAAGTAGAGAAATGAGGAAATTTAGTCATAAGATACACAGAAGAACATATGGGTGAAACATTTCATGACATTAACATTAAAGATGTATTTGGAGACTCCACCCCATGGGCAAGTGAGACAAAACAAGACTGAACAAATGGGACTATATGAAATTAAAAAGCTTTTACACATCAAAAGAAAATTACATAAGGATAAACAGGAAACCCAGCAACTGGGAGAAGATATTTGCATAGCATACTTCAGACACTCAGTTGATATCAAACATCTATGAAGAACTCATTCAGCTCAACAACGACAAAAAAGAACCTAGTAAAAAGGTGGGCAGAAGATGTGAATAGACAGTTCTCTAAAGAAGAGATACACATGACCTGCAGACATGTAGAAATGCTCCAGTCCACTCATAATTAGAGAGATGCAGATGAAAACCACATTGAGATGCCACCTCATACCTTTAAGAATGGACTGTATCAACAAAACAGGAGAGGATAAGTGTTGGAGAGGATGTGAGACAGAAGAACTTTATTACGCTGCTGGTGGAAATGCAAATGGGTGCGACCACTATGGGGAACAGAGTGGAGAATTCTTACACAATAAAAATGGAAATAGCTTGTGATCCAGCAATCCTACTCCTAGGTATTTATTCAAAAGAGTCAATAACACTAATTCAAAGGGATATATGCACTTTCATGTTCATAGCTGTATTATTCACAATAGCTAAAAAAATGGAAACAACCAAAATGTCCTTCAACAGATGACTGGTTAAAAAAATTATGGACATAAACTCAATGAGGTACTACTCAGCAATAAAAAAGATGATATTGTGTCCTTTGGGATAAAATGGATGGAACTGGAGATTTTGTTTAGTGAAGTTAGTAAGGAGTAAAAGGACAACTACAAAATGGTTTACTCATATGTAGATTATAGATAAATGAACACATGAATATGGGGAAAAAGTCATAGACTAAGACTATGGAAAAACTATGTTGGGTATCATAGGGGTTGAAATATGGACACAGACCTTTGGTGGTGGGAGCAGTGTGGAACTATATTCTTATTAACTTGTAATCTTATAAATCCTTATTAACTCAATATGTCAGGGAAAATATTTTGATTATATTTTCACATTATAGTAATTTATAGTTTATAGAATCTCCTATATATTAATGTTCTGACAATAATTTATTGTGTTCTTTCCATGTATCAAACCAACAGTAAACACTTTCTATACATTTCTTTATTTAATTCTCATAGCTGCACTTGCAAGAGAATGCAGACAATCTTTGTATTACCAGTATAGATGAGGATACTGAAGACCAGAGAGGTTCAGTGACTTGTCCAAGATTGTCATAAGTGCAAATGACAGGATCAAGTTTCAGAGAAAGTCTCCTACCTCTTGTCCACAAGACTGCCCTGCTTCTGGGTGCAGTTGGTCCACAGAATCCTGTAAGAAAGACAATTCATATATGGATTTTTAATTTTTATTTTATTTAAAATTTATTTGACAGAGACAGGCAGAAATGAGAGGATGGGGGATATTTAAGAGATAGAAAGACACCTGCAGCACTGCTTCACCACTTGTGAAACTTTCCTCCTGCATGTAGGGACTGGGCTTGAACCCAGGTCCTTATGTATTGTAACATGTATGCTCAACCAGGTGTACTACCACGCAATCCCACAGTCTTCATTTTCTAAGTCATAAAGACCACTTTTAAGAAAAGTGCATTATTTCATCAGTGCACTTAAGTGGTTAAAAGGACGTCCAGTTCAGTTTAATATTTCAAAGCTATTTCATTAAATTCAGCTTTTCAAGTCAGAAGCACTAGAACATCTCATTAACTCAGCTCCGTTGCAGGGGGAGAGGCAGTCAGGAGTAAACAACAGTCCCATTGTTTGGTCATGATTTCATCTCTTAAATCTGAGAATGAAGACAAATGGGGTCATATTTATTTTAATTAAGTGTATCAAAGAGTTTTTGTTGTTGTTGTCATTGGGGATAAGTTCAGCAAGTGGTAGCAAGGGTGATTTTGTGCACTGGGGGCTTCAAGTTTAAGGAAAAACCCACCTGGATACCTTCTTTGCCACTATGGGGTGTTTGCTCTTGTCTCACCTTTTCCATTAACCTGCTCCCTCAAGTCTGTTTCTCCACCATGTGAACAAACCCTTCCTAACATTCTTATCTCCTGCTCTCCAGAGATATTCTTCAAGCACACCTCCACAAATGACAACATGAAGCCTAGAAGAACCCTCGACACCTCTGTTTATGGCTAAGAAAAGAAAAGGTTTTCTCTAAAAGTTGTTATCATGAGAAAGAGGCATTCAGAAGTAGTTATAGGTGTAGGTGTGACTTGAAAAGGAAAAGAAGGACCATAGAAATAGATGGGCAAAAATATAGATAGATGATGGCAGATGATAGATAGATAGATAGATAGATGATTGATTGATTGATAGATAGATGGATACATACATACATACATACATACATACATACATACATAAATACATACATACATAGGTAGACAATTATAGAAATAACAGTTGGGAGTCGGGGGGTAGCACAGCAGGTTAAGTGCAGGTGGTGCCAAGCACAAGGACCAGCATAACGATCCCAGTTCGAACCCCCCACTCCCCACCTGCGGGGGGTCTCTTCACAGGCGGTGAAGCAGGTCTGCAGGTGTCTGTCTTTCTCTCCCCCTCTCTGTCTTCCCCTCCTCTCTCCACTTCTCTCTGTCCTATCTAACCATGACGACATCAATAACAACATCAACAATAACTACAACAACAATAAGAAAACAACAAGGGCAACAAAAGGGAATAAAGAAAGAAAGAAAGAAAAGAAAGAAAGAAAAAAAGAAAGAAAGAAAGAAGGAAGGAAGGAAGGAAGGAAGGAAGGAAGGAAGGAAGGAAGGAAGGAAGAAATAACAGTGAACCCATATCTGTGACCTTGGGAGAACCACTGCATTTCCAATGGAGAGAATGGGACACAGAACATTGGTGGTGGGAATGGTGTGGAATTGTACCCCTGTTACTTTATAATTCTGCAAACCAATATTACATCACTAATACAAAATGATTCAAGACTGAAAAGATATATATATATATATATATATATATATATATATAGAGAGAGAGAGAGAGAGAGAGAGAGAGAGAGAGAAACAAGTCAGAGACCCAAGCACTACTCAGCCTTCCATATGGTGGTGCTGGAGATTGAATGTGGGGCCGTTAGAGGCTTGGGATTTTGAGATTGGTTCTTTAACTCTGAAATATCTCCCTCACCCCCAGAGGCCTTTGTATAAGTGAACAGAACCCATTTCCCTTCTTGTTCTTCTTGAGTTCCTAATGTCAAAGGGATCTCTAACGTTAGGCATCTCAATATCCTCTAGTGATCACTTCTTTCATTTATTTATTTTTTTTTCATTCAATCAACAATATGTTTATATTTAGTATATATTCTGATAGACATATTGATAGATTCTTGACTAGCACAATGCTAGGTGGAGGGCTGACACAGTGAATGAAAGGCATGATGGCAAAAATAAAAGTATAGTCAAGTATGCTTTATGTTCTATCTGCCATCTAGAAGGCAGGAAACTGTAAGACTGGTAGATCTCACTTGGGTGTCCTCAGGTGGCGATGAAATAGGCAGAGAAGATAGGAGAACTGTGGTACTAGGTATTGTATGTGGGGATAATTAAGATGGGCCATTTCATAATGGAGGAGAATAATTGCTGGGAGCTAAGCAAGGATTTGTCCCTTCTAGCAAGGGATGGGGAATTGGTGTTAATGCTGCAGCTTCTTGTGAGGTAAGTTAGAGAGGCTTTGGGTGAGGGAGGAGGTGTCTTGGGCAGGTCAGGCTTGAACTAACGCTTAGAGGTGCAATTACACAGGACTGGTAAGGTTAAGCTAGCCCCTGGAATGTTTTTGAACTTATAGGGTTTCACATGGCAGAAATTTAAGCTCCTGTCTCTGTTCTTCAACAACAGGCTCCTTCTTGAAGTACTGGAGAAACAGAACTTTTGATTTCTGGAGAGCAGTCAAGGAAAATAAGCGTGACTATCGGCTCTCTAATTAAATAGCAAAATCCCAATAAATGAAAGCTCACAGCTCCTGCAGCTGCTCTTCCTGGCTCATGGAGGCTCTGGCTGGTACAATGAGTGGGTGGGGGGTTATGGGGGCAAAAATGCCTCCATTTGGACTTCTCTACCCCCTCTCCATGCCTGACTCCACCTGGCCTGAGCTAAGGGATTTACTGCTGGAAATTCTGTTATTGGCTTTCATACAGCTTTGCTCTACTTTATCCCAGAACACAATCCTTTAATCCCCAGGGAACTCTGACCCACTTCCCTGCTTGTGGGGTGCAGAGAAGCAATTTAGGCAGGTGAGAAGATCAGAAAGGACATACCCTGTGTGGGATTCCTGGTCATATTCTTCTGGGATCTTGATTTTTTTTTTTTGGCTTGTTTGTTTTTTACTTTCTTTTTTTTTCTTTTTTTAAAAATTTATTTATTTATTTATTTATTTATTCCCTTTTGTTGCCCTTGTTTTATTGTTGTAGTTATTGTTGTCGTTGTTGTTGGATAGGACAGAGAGAAATGGAGAGAGGAGGGGAAGACAGAGAGGGGGAGAGAAAGACAGACACCTGCAGACCTGCTTCACCGCCTGTGAAGCGACTCCCCTGCAGGTGGGGAGCCGGGGGCTCGAACCAGGATCGTTGAGCCGGTCCTTGCGCTTTGCGCCACATGCGCTTAACCCGCTGCTCCCTGTTTTTTACTTTTCTATTGACAAAAGATGATAAACACAGATGCCAAGCATTTATAGGTGATAGTGATGAGTTCCTAGGGCTTAACTCGTGACTTTTGTCAAGTACTTGCTGTATGTATTTGAGGAAGGGTCCTCTCTGTACCTCAGTTTCCTGATATGTAGCATTGAACTATAACACTATTTCCTCCCCCCTTTACACTACTGTAGAAATTAAATGTTTAATTTAAGTCCCTAGAGTGGGTGGAGTCTGACTTAAGAAATGCTTTGTATACTGCAGTACTAGCTAGTACTTTCTGTCAAAGATAACTAAGTACTATCCCCTCCAGGGACAAGTTCATCTCCTCACCTCTTATGCTGGGTTAGTTCATAGAGTTGAGATAAAATAAAGTTCCTCTTGGGACCAGGTGATGGCACACCTGGTTGATCACACATGTTACAATGCAGAAGGATCCAAGCTCAAGATGCCACCTCAACTCCCAGTCAACCTCCAGAAGGAGGAAAGTTTTGGAGTGGTGAAGCAGTGCTGCAGGTGTCTCTCTCCTTCTCTACCATTCCCTTCCCTCTCTACTTCTGGATGTTTCTATCTAATAAGTAAAATGCCAAAATATTTTTTTAAGTTCCTATCCTCCATATTAAAGAATACAGCAAAAAGTCATACATGGTCCTCAACTAGTTAAGGCTCAATATTTAAAAGAGATCAGTCCTTGAGTAAAGTGTATTTCCACTGCCCAATAGGGCAAATCTCTTATGTTTAAGCTGGGGATACCTTCAGTCTGCATTCCTTCTCTTCTTGGACATAACCACAGTAATGTCAGGCAGTCCATTCCCTGAACAATCTCATTTCTGCCTCATTCCTAGTTCCATTCCTGGCCAAGCTCTTCCTTCTGGCTCCCCAAAGTGCTCTGCTTGGTGTCTCAAGTGTACTGTCAAATGGATCTGAAGAATGAAAAGAGAGCCAAGGCAATATATATATATATATTCTTTTTATTATTATTAGTGATTTAATATTGATTTACCAAAACTATGAGGTAACAGGAGGGCACGGATATAATCCCATATCATTCCCACCACCAGAGTTCTGTGTCCCCATTCCCTCCATTTGAAACTACAGTAGTTCTCCCAAGGTTGCAGATATGGGTTTACTAGTAGTTCTATAACAACCATAACTATAACTAATATATATATATATATATATATATATATAAAATAGCTATAGTTATATATATTAGTTATAATTACATATATTAGTTATAGTTACATATATTAGTTATAGTTATATATATTTGCCCCTTTTTTCCCTATAGTCCAGCCTTCTCTTCCATTCTAAGTCAAACCTATACCTAATACTACTTCCAAAGTTCTTCCTTTTTTCCTCTTCTCCCACTAGGTCTTGATGGAATTGGAGTTCAGAGCCCTCTGGTCATCTTGCTATAGTATTTCTTCCATCTGTTAGTATGGACCAAAAACCTTTATGGGGTGTAGGAAGTGGGAGCTCTGGCTTCTGAAGCCTATGTATATATTTAACTGAACAAAGCCTGAGTGAGCACAGTCCTCAACCTGGTTGAGGACTCAATGCCAGAGGTGCAGTACCTGATCTGAGTGACCTCCTGCTTAGCTCAGTGTCATCACTTTGGATTCCTGGCTAGAGTCTTTCTAAGTGTGCAGAAAGAAAAAGGTAATTTAATAATCATTAAGCCACACACAACAATACAAGGTTAAGTCATTGATTTAACCATCACTGGGAAGTTACTGTATAAGGTCTGGTATAAAGGCAATCATGAGCACCTCAAGACAAGGAGGAAGGGGAAAACAAGGATGTTTGCGGTGGGTTTTAGCTGGCCGTAACTTACGGCTAGCAGGTCAGAAGCTTTGCAAGTGGTGAAGCAGTGGAAGAGGCGTCTATTTTTATCTCTCCTTCTCTATTTCTCCTCCATCTCAACTTCTATCTTGTGGGATTATGTGAAAGCTTGGTAGAGTTTAGGGGAGCTCTCCCATCCTTGGATGGAAGTCTGGAAACACACCCCACTTGTTAGCCTCTCTATTCTATTTCTCCTCCCTCTCAACTACTATCTGTCCTATCAAAGTAAAAAAAATGAAATAATAGATTTAAACAAATTGGGGATGGAGCCAAGATGGCAAATCGGAGACAATGCATGGCCTGAGCTCTCCTGGGAGGCTATTTTAAAACTGGGAAGTTCGGGTTCCAGATGTTACCATGACGACAATGACACTTCCCTGGGCAGATGACCCCACCAATGTGTCCTGGAGGCCTGTTTCCCCAGAGCCCTGCCACACTAGGGAAAGAGAGAGACAGGCTGGGAGTATGGATCTACCTGTCAATACCCATGTTCAGCAAGGAAGCAATTACAGAAGCCAGACCTTCCACCTTCTGCACCCCATAATGACCCTGGGTCCATACTTCCATGAGGTTAAAGAATAGGAAAGCTATCAGGGGAGGGGATGGGATATGGAGTTCTGGTGGTAGGAATTGTACCCCTCTTATTCTATGGTCTTGTCAGTGTTTACATTTCATAAATAAAAAAATTATAAGAAAATTTAAAAAATCCTCTGGGGGCCAGGTGGTGCTGTACCTCTTGTCCTTACCTGCAGAGAGAAAGCTTCATGAATGGTGAAACAGGGCTTCAGGTGTCTCTGTTCCTCTCCCTCTATCTCCCTTTTCTTCTTAATTTATCTGTCTATATCCAATGATAAATAAGTGTTGTTTTTGCCGGGCTGGCTTCACGGGTGGGTAACAGACGACCAGGGACTCATGGTTGAGCTGTAGGCAGTATCTCTTTATTCATGCAGGATGCAACACAATCTATACCAAGCTAAGCTAGAACTAAAAACTACAAACAATCTTGTCCTTATAAATATACTAGCCCAGTAGGGTGGGAACAGGATGCGACACAGAGAGGGTGGAGAGAAAAGTGAATGGCGAAAATCAGGGTGTGACAAGGAGAGGGGCGAAGCAGGCAAGAATTCTACCACTGAACCACCAATGCCCTGGAGGGAGGGTGGTGTTTGTTAACAGAGGTTATGTAAATAGAATACAGTGTTATGTAAATAGAATGCAGTGTTAAGCAGGGGGGATTTAAACCAAATGAAATAGAAGGGGTTTTTAGAAGCATACCAACAATTCCCCCTTTCTTTTTAACTAATGGCCATAGTATCAGGATTGTGGGGTGAACAGAAACCTATATCGTACAGGCGTTTTCAAAAGAACTGGCATAAGACATGGAAAACAAAATAGGAGAGCAGCAATGCCAAGGGGAACATTTCTTGCCTCAAAGGGAAAGGCCTAGCAGGCGAAAGGGCATTTATTGCCTCTGGGAGCACTTCATGCCTCTGGGGGCATCTCTTGCCTCAAAGGGCATTTCCTGACTCTGTGGGCATAACATAAAAGGAGGGGGAGTTTTCTACCTCTGGGGACAGAGCCTGCAGGCGAGGGGACATGGTCTATAAAGTCTCAAGGCAGTTGGCTGAAGTTAGTCTTTGAGAAACACAGCAGCATGTATCAGTAAGTCTGATGGAGGTGTCAGTCCAAAGTAGCTGACCACAGAAGAAAATGCAAGGGATGAAATGCTGTATGTCTGTCTTGATGGGGAATGTCGGCCACCAGAATTCTGCTATTCTGTAGAGAGTGAGCTTTGGAGTCTGTGAATCTGTTTCTTCAGGTCGTGCCAGGTCACATCATTGGTTTCTGGGGCTGTGTTGTAGTCATTCCATCTTGTGGGTGATGTCAGAGAACAGGGGTCCAAATGGATTTCCAGGAATTCCATTTGAGTAGATGCTTTTTCATGTGAAGACTTGACAGCTGAAATTCACTTACTTGTCAAACAAAACTTGTAGCAGATTAGAAGTTTACTATAATTGATAACTCCACTATAATTGGAAGTCCTTTCTAGTATGATTTTAAGGTTGTTTAAACAGTTTGAACTCAATAAAATGTTTAAAGGTAAACAGAAGAACCACGGTAGAAGCCTCAGGCATGAGAATAATTAACATAATCATTGCACTATCTGCCCCACCCATAACTCATACTGTTTCAGGATTAAACGTTTCAGATTTATGCCAAGACATAAATAAGGAAATCAAAGGAGGAAAAACCAACTTTTTGGATTGTTTCTGGATGTCTCTAGAAATCATGGCTGTGTCCAGCATTTTTTTTAAGTCAACGTCAAACAAAAATTCACTCATTCAGATCACTCTCTTATGAAACAGATCTCACCATGTAAAATCAAGAGTCCCTGGAGGGCATCCTAGTTTGAAAAGCTCCTCGAAATTCCATTTAGAGTGCTTCTGACTGTTCCTGCTGGATTGTTTCAGGCACCCATTTTTAAAAGTGTCTTCCCATTGAAGATAGAATCCAATCAGGAGAGTAGAACTAACCACGTGTCTCCATTCTTGGGGACTGCCAGGGTAATTTGAGAATGTTTCTCAAATTAGAGTAGTCCTTCTCTATGGGAAACATTCGAGAAGAAGTCCAGAAAGTACCAGGGGAAATCCCCATGCATATCCCAAGGTCTATGATCACAGTCATAAAGAACCAAATTGTGGCCCGGAGCAAAATGTTGTCCTTTTCCTCAGGAAACATGGGAGAGGGAATCCAGAAAGTCCAAGGAGAAATCTCAGTGCATCTCCCAAGCTCTATGATTATGGTCACAAGAAACCAAAGTTCCCAGTCAGGGAAACAAAGTGTGGCCCAGAGCAAAATGTTCCAGAGACAGAGTAACTGTCTCATGATGAAACAGTAGAGGCTTTGGCAAACCTCTTCGTAAGTAGAAGAGAAGACCATAGTGCATAGGCAGGCAAAGTCTTGACTTATCTGGGAGTTGCGCGGGTCTGGTCCCACGTTGTAGGTGCCATATGTTGTTTTCGCCGGGCTGGCTTCACCAGGGACTCATGGCTGGGTTGTATGCAGTATCTCTTTATTCATGCAGGATGCAGTGCAATCTATACCAAGCTAAGCTAAACTAAAACTAAAATGAACAATGTTGTCTTATATATACTTCCCAAGTAGGGTGTGAAAAGGATGTGACATAGAGAGGGTGGAGAGAAAAGTGACTGGCGAAAATCAGGGTGTGACAAGGAGAGGGGGTGGAGCAGGCAAGAATTCTACCACTGAACCACCAATGCCCTGGAGGGAGGGTGGTGCTTGTTAACAGTGGTTATGTAAATAGAATGAAGTGGTTATGTAAATAGAATAGTGTTAAGCAGGGGGGATTAAACTTAATGAAACAGAAGGGGTTTTTAGAAGCATACCAACAATTCCCCCTTTCTTTTTAACTAATGGCCATAGTATCAGGATTCTTGGGTGAACAGAAACCTATATCGTACAGGCGTTTTCAAAAGAACTGGCATAAGACATGGAAAACAAAATAGGAGAGCAGCAATAACCAGTGTGATGCCAAGGGGAATGCTTCTTGCCTCAAAGGGCAAGGCCTAGCAGGCGAAAGGGCATTTCTTGCCTCTGGGAGCACTTCATGCCTCTGGGGGCATCTCTTGCCTCAAAGGGCATTTCCTGCCTCTGTGGGCAGAACCTAATAAGGAGGGGGTGTTTTCTACCTCTGGGTACAGAGCCTGCAGGTGAGAAGGCATGGTCTATAAAGTCTCAAGGCAATTGGCTGAAGTTAGTCTTTGAGAAACACAGCAGCATGTACCAGTAAGTTCGATGGAGGTGTCAGTCCGAAGTAGCTGACCACAGAAGAAAATGCCAAGGGATGAAACGCTGCATGTCTGTCTCGATGGGGAATGTCGGCCACCAGAATTCTGCTTTTCTGTAGAGAGTGAGCTTTGGAGTCTGTGAATCTGTTTCTTCAGGTCGTGCCAGGTCACATCATTGGTTTCTGGGGCTGTGTTGTAGTCATTCCATCTTGTGGGTGATGTCAGAGAACAGGGGTCCAAATGGATTTCCAGGAATTCCATTTGAGTAGATGCTTTTTCATGTGAAGACTTGACAGCTGAAATTCACTTACTTGTCAAACAAAACTTGTAGCAGATTAGAAGTTTACTATAATTGATAACTCCACTATAATTGGAAGTCCTTTCTAGTATGATTTTAAGGTTGTTTAAACAGTTTGAACTCAATAAAATGTTTAAAGGTAAACAGAAGAACCACGGTAGAAGCCTCAGGCATGAGAATAATTAACATAATCATTGCACTATCTGCCCCACCCATAACTCATACTGTTTCAGGATTAAACATTTCAGATTTATGCCAAGATGTAAAAAAGAAATCAAAGGAGGAAAAAAAACAATTTTTTGGATTGTTTCTGGATGTCTCTAGAAATCATGGCTGCGTCCAGCATTTTTTTTTTTAAGTCAATGTCAAGCAAAAATTCACTCAAATCATTCTCTTACGAAACGCAACTTGAACCAGATTATGCAGATCTCACCATGTAGTATCATGAGTCCCCGGAGGGCGTCCTAGTCCAAAAAGCTCCTCGAAATTCCATTTAGGGTGCTTCTGACTGTTCCTGCTGTATTACTTCAGGCATCTACTTTTAAAAGCATCTTCCCATCGAAGAAAGAATCCAATCAGGAGAGTAGAACTAACCATGTGTCTCCATTCTTGGGGACTGCCAGGGTACTGGAGAACGCTCCTAAATTAGAGTAGTCCTTCTCCATGGGAAACATGCGAGAAGAAGTCCAGAAAGTCCCAGGGGAAATCTCCGTGCAAATCCCAAGGTCTATGATCACGGTCATGAAGAACCAAACTGTGGCCTGGAGCAAAATGTAGTCCTTTTCCTCAGGAACCATGGGAGAGGGAATCCAGAAAGTCCAAGGAGAAATCTCAGTGCATCTCCCTAGCTCTATGATTATGGTCACAAGAAACCAAAGTTCCCGGTCAGGGAAACAAAGTGTGGCCCAGAGCAAAATATTCCAGAGACAGAGTAACTGTCTCATGATGAAACAGTAGAGGCTTTGGCAAACCTCTTCGTAAGTAGAAGAGAAGACCATAGTGCATAGGTAGGCAAAGTCTTGACTTATCTGGGAGTTGCGTGGGTCTGGTCCCACGTTGTAGGCGCCATATGTTGTTTTCGCCGGGCTGGCTTCACGGGCAGGTAACAGACGACCAGGGACTCATGGTTGAGGTGTAGGAAGTATCTCTTTATTCATGCAGCACAATCTATACCAAGCTAAGCTAAAACTAAAAACTACAAACAATCTTGTCCTTATAAATATATTATCCCAGTAGGGTGGGAACAGGATGTGACATAGAGAGGGTGGAGAGAAAAGTGACTGGTGAAAATCAGGGTATGACAAGGAGAGGGGGCGGAGCAGGCAAGAATTCTACCACTGAACCACCAATGCCCTGGAGGGAGGGTGGTGCTTGTTAACAGAGATTATGTAAATAGAATACAATGTTATGTAAATAGAATGCAGTGTTAAGCAGGGGGGATTTAAACCAAATGAAACAGAAGGGGTTTTTAGAAGCATACCAACAAATAAGTAAAAGATACTAAAAACTGCATGTTTTCTTTCTAATAAATTTAAAGAAAATACAAAAATTAATAACTTCTGTTTAGAGCCACTTAATAATGGTGGTTGGAAGATACCTCACTTTGTAAAGCACATACCCTAATATGTACCAGGACCTAGATTTGAACCCCACACAAGCACATTATGCAAAGGAATAGCTTATAACTAATGGAGTGATAGCATGTGTTCCCTCCTTTTCCTCTTCCCCTTTCTTCTTTCTTTCTTTCTTTCTTTCTTTCTTTCTTTCTTTCTTTCTTTCTTTCTTTCTTCTTTCTTCCTTCCTTATCTTTCTTTCTTTCTTTCTTTCTTTCTTTCTTTCTTTCTTTCTTTCCTCCTTTCTCTTTCTCTGTCTTTTACCCTCTATCTGGAAAGAAAAATCTTCCAGGGGTGATGGAATTGCACAGGTATGAAACCCCAGGGACAAAAAGAAAGAAGAAAAGTTAATCCCATCAATTAATCCCATTCTTTACCATCTATGTTTTAAAAAGAGCCCACAGTTTATATTTAGAACACAAGTTTATTTTTTCTCATAACATTCCCCCCAACTTCCAATTATAACTTCTATGAAACATCAGTTACAGATAATTAGTCAATGACTTAATGTTGCAGCTTGGAATTTTGGGTTTCAATAGCTTAAAAGTAGGTCAGAATTTAGCTGGGGAATCAGTCGTGACTGGCACTGTTAAATTCAAGAAGATCTTGACAAGAGGGAGGATGGGAGCCTCGTAGAATTGGCCCACTGAGAGCACTAGATTATTTATAAAACACATCGGAGCAACAGCTGAAGTGGTTCTGAAATGAACTGAAATGTCTTCATGATGAAACATTATTACTTGAAATCCCACATGCACCAGCTGTGAAAGTCTATTTCTACCTTTGCCTCTATGACTGCCTTGCACTGCTGACGGCCTGTTGGACTTGCCTCCCTCCTAGGTCATCAAAGGACTAGTTTAGAAATGTATATTTTTTTGCAGTGTGCTATGCAAGTGCTTCATGCAAGAGCTTGACACGATGTCAGGATCACTTAATAATTATCTGAAAGGCATTGTGGTGTCTAGGAAAGAGAAATGAATTAAGAAAGAGAACATTTGGCCTTAAGCCTGTCTTATGTCTTTCTGAGCTTGGGTATGCTTATTCTACTTTCCATGTTTGGATCATCCATTCATACCTCAGATCACACTCCAGAAGGTGAGGTCAGTAACAGATAGAAAACACAATGATCATTGTCAAGACCAGTATCTCCTTTCCTAGGGCTGTGGTGTAGGCCTTCCTTCTTGGTGAGAGAAGTTATAAAGCTACACTGCCAGAGGGAGGGATACAGGAAGAGGGATGAAAACTTTTACTGTGGCATCCATAGCAAGGTTGTGTGGTCAGGCAAGAACTCACGAGGAAGGTTAGTTACATTGGTGTTTATAAAGGGAGAGATGGAACGGTTACACTTGCACGACTGCAAACGGTGAGGGAGGAAGATGTGCAGTGTGTCTGAGAAATAGATAGAATGTGGGGTGGATGGATGGGGAAGCAGAAGAGGGAGCAGAGTTGAGGTGGGAGATGAGCTCACAGAAATAGTGATTCTTCCACCTCCTCAGGGCCCTACCCGGCTAAGGGAAGAGATAAACAGGTTGGGGGTATGGATCCACCTGTCAATGCTCATGTCCAGTGGCGGAGCAATTACAGAAGCCAGACCTTTCACGTTCTGCACCCCATGATGACCCTGGGTCCATACTCCCAGAGGGATAAAGAATAGGAAAGCTTCCAATGAAGGGGATTGTTGGGAAATTGTGCAGATGAGGTCACATCCACCATGTTGTCCCCTCAGGATATTGTCAGTTCCTGCAAGGGTTGAAGCTATATCCCTGGAGTGCCTTGTTCTACCATGGTGTGCCCTCAGGATATTGTCTATTCCCACAAGAGTTGAAACTCTATCCCCGGAGTGCCTTTCCCGACCAATCCTGTCCTGACTTCCACTTCTGGTTTTTATTCTATAAAGCTCTCTGCTGCTGCGGTCCAGTCTCTCTTTGTCCCTTTTCACCTCAGTGACCAGATGCAGAGAAGGGTTGCTGAGCATAGTGGGAGACTGCCATTTTGCTAGCTCCACATGGCCCGAACTGCTGTGCTCTCTCTCTCTCTCTCTGAGGTACCCGCATGAATAAAAATTTGTGTTCCCTCTCTGCTCCAGTCTCTCTCCTCCGCAGTGCAGCCCGACAGGGGATGGAATGCAGAACTCTGGTGGTAGGAATTGTGTGGAGTTCTTCCCCTCTTATCCTATGGTCTTGTAGATCATTATTAAATCAACAAAGACAAAAATAAAAGTCATAAAAAAAGAAGTTGGAATTTCTAGTAGAGCACCTTGGAAGACTAAGACTTGGACTGAGGGAAAAGTCACAGGTAGGTTTTAAACAGTGTTACCAGGTGGTCTGATTTCTTACAAGATTGTAAAATTGCAGTGTACAGTTCCACACTGCACCCACCATGAAAGTGCTGTGTCCATACCCTCCAACCTCCCAAAATCACCGCCAGAATTCTTTCAAGATTTACAGTTTGCTTGTTTCTGTTTTGTTTGTTTTTTTTTTTCTTGGCACGTCCAGGTAAATAAGATCTCTAGATTCCACATGTGAGTGTAAGCATCTCGTAGTTCTTTTTCATTTCTTTATTTATTTTAGCTAAGCATACTGACCCCCTAGTTCCATTCATTTTTGTCCCAACAGACAAAATAGCCTCTTTTTTAATTGCAAAGTAATATTTCATGGAATATATATCCAATAATTTCTTTTTTAATTTTAATTTATTTATTTAAAAAAGGAGACATTAACAAAACCATAGGATAAGAGGAGTACAACTCCACACAATTCCCACCACCAGAACTCCGTATCCCACCCGCTGCCCTGATAGCTTTCCTATTCTTTATATAAATCCCTCTCTCCATTGTTACAGGTCATCTCTATCAGGAACAACAAAAAAGACCCCTTTTTAGGCTTCCCATAGGAACTTGCCCTCAACTTGGATCTACAACGGTAGAGGTAGAGAATGTTCCATCCTTTTGAAGGGAGGATGGACAACATACTCTACACCTGAGGAAGATGAGTCCTGATGTTGGGGCAGCTTGGAATGATCCTACTCATGACCACAGAATGTGAGCTCAGATCTACAGGGATTCAGAAGTCACATAGGCCTGTAAGGCCCGTAAGCTGAATATGGGCCCCAGACCAAAGCAAAGCCATAGGGTTTACACTCAACAATATTTATACTCCTTCCCCATATTAGGGAGCTACTCTCTTCTCTGATCCAGTTTTCTGTCCCTTTTCCAGCCATGGCTTCACATCCCATAATTTCTTTAGCCAGTCATCTGTTGATGGGCATTTAGGGTACTTTCACACTTCGGTCAATTGTGAATAATGCAGCTATGAACATGGGGGTGTACATGCCCCTTTGAATTAGTGTTTAGATAAGTACCCAATAGTGGCATTGCTGGATAATATGGTGATTCCATTTTTATTTGTTTAAGGACTGTCCATACAGTCTTCCAAAGGGGCTGGACCACTTTGCATTCTCATCAATGGAGAAGTAGAAGTTCCCTTTTCTCCAAAACCTGTCATTTCCTGGTTTGTTGTTATAAGCCATTCTCTCAAGTATGAGGTGTTACCTCCATGTTGTTTAAATTTGCAGTTTCTCTTAACAATTTTTATTAATGATTTAATAATGACTGACAAGACTGAAAGATAATAGAGGCTACAATTCCATATAATTCCCAGCACCAGAGTTTCATATCCCATTCCCATCCATTGGAAGTTTCCCTGTTCTTTTTCCCTCTGGGAATATGGACCGAAATTCTTTATGGGATACAGAAGGTAGAAGGTCTGGCTTCTGTAATTGCTTCTCCGCTGGACATGGGTGTTAGCAGGCGGATCCATACCCCAACCTGTTTCTGCCTTTCCTTAGTGGGGCAGGGCTCTGTGAGGTTTCTGAAAACCTTGGTGAGGTCATCTGCCTAGGGGAGTCAGGTTGGCATCATGTTAGCATGTACAACTTGGTGGTTGAAAAGCATTATATATAAAGCAGAACAAAGTATTTAATAATCAGGAAACTAAACAGTTTTTTGTTGCTTAAACTCAGATCTGGAATTGGTGCACCTCAGCCTCCAGTATCCCAATCTGGTTATTGCTGTCCCTGAGCACTGCTTTTTAGTCCTCATAATCACTTCCTCATCCTATTCTGTCCACAAGCCATGTGTCTGTACTCACCTATGGTTTAGGTGGTTTTCTCCCTCCCCTCCCCTCCACTCCACTCCACTCCACTCCCATCCCCTCCTCTCATTTCCTTTCTTTCTCTTCATTTCCCTTCTTAAATAATTGTTTCTTTAGCTCAAACCCAGAAGTGGTGCACTTCAGTTGCCAAAATCCCAGTCTGTCTCCAGCTGTCCCGGAGTCTGGTCTCTTAGTTCTGGGAATTGCTTCCTCACCACTTTTCTGTCCACAGGCCACATGTGTCTGTACTCACCTGTGGCTTGGTGTGTTTCTGAAGGAATCCTGGTTATATTTTGTTGAGTTTTCATTGCTTTTCATAGCTTACTAGGGAGAACAAAAGTGACTGTTGTTATTCCATAGACATATTTCTGAGAGTTCCTTCAATTGGCTTTTAGAGTCAGAGGGTAGAGCAAGGCAAGAGCTAAGAGGACAGTCAGCTGTGGGCGTGGTTGTAACTATTATCAAATGCTTCTCTCTGGATACACATGAGGTAGACAACAACACTGAGGGACACAGAGGATGTGGGGAGAGAATGTGGTTTTAAAATGCCTTAGAGCCTGCTTCAAAAATCTCCATTCATCGCTAGTTTATTTAGAACTTTGAATCTGTCCTGCATGTACTATCCTCTACAGTATTTTTTTTTTTTTTAATTATTCAGTTGGGCTCTTTTCTGACCCTGTGCCTGTGAAGTATTCCTCCCCATCTATGCAGGGACTAACAGACATGGCAGATCTCAGAGATCTGAAACAATGAGTGCCTAACACAGGCATGTGTGCCTGTGCTGTAGTCTGAAAAGTCTAGTTAGATAGAACCCTCAGCTACCTCTAGGCCTCCTGTGACAGCAATGTCAAGGGTCTACTGTAAGATGTGCTTTTTACTTGCCTGAGGAATAGGAATCTCTGCAGAGAGGGTGACTCCTTAGTGAGATCTGGAGAACAATTATGTTATTTCCCCAGTCCTCCCCCCTCCCCCCCCCCCATCTATGGTTTCTTTCTCTCCTCTCTATCTGAAAAAAAAAATCAGCTCAGAAGTGTGAAATCCTGGTGATGACCAAGAAATCAAAATAATATGAATAAAATACAGACACGGTAGTTGCCTGCTCTGGAAAATTCTGGAGTCCCTCACTCCAACTGTTATCACGGTCAGCTAGTCATGCTCCTTTTCTGCCTTCTGTTTTCCCTCCAGAGCTGCTTGGCATGCGTGCCTTTTCTGCTAGTTCCTAAAAGTAGGCTCTGAGGTGTTTTAAAACAGTCTTCACAAAAACAGAAAACTTGTCTTTCTGTAAACGTTGCTGGTTTTCAAATAGGAAAGTTGGGGGTGGGGGTGGGGGTAGCAGATTCAGCTGACCCCAGAGTGGTGACTAGGTCTCAACTTTAACCTTAATGGCGCTTTCTGTTATCTCTGCTTGAGGTTGACATGGATCTAGGAGAGGGATCAGTTGATCGTGGTCATGGTGCTTGTACATCCTCTTCCAACCTGTCACTTCTGCCTCTGACAGAAAATCCTGACAGGATTTTCTAATGAATAGAGATTAGATTGATTGCATTGCATTCTCACTCATCAATAAAGACTGAACTGCGTTCCAGCTCAGCTGTGAGTCCCTGGTAGTCTTGTCTCTCTCCTGCCCGTGAAGCTAGCCTGGCAGGGGATGAGGAGGGACAGGGGGAGGGAGAGAGGGAAGGGAGAGGGGGAGGAGGGAGATGGGGAAGGGAGGGGGATGGAGAGGGGCAGGGAGAGAGGGAGGGGAGAGGGGCAGGAGGGAGAGGGGAGAGGAAGAGAAGGGAGAGGGGCAGGGAGGAAAAGGGAGAGGGGCAGGGAGAGAGGGAAGGGAGGCAGGAGGGAGGGGTAGGAAGAGGGGCAGGGAGTGAAGGGGAGGGAGAGGGGGAGGGAAGGAGAGGGAACGAGAGGGTGGGTGAGGGAAGGAGAGGGAGAAAGAACAAATGGAAGAAAGGAGGAAAGGAGGAAAGCATCGAGAAGGGTTTTAGACAGAGAAAAAGAAAGGCCAGAAGGAAAAACATACAACTAAACCAAGATCCAGACTTGGGGGCTGGGCGGCATACACCCAGGTACACCTGTGTGCAAGCGCCCAGGTGCGAGCCCCTGATTCCTACCTATAGTGGTGATGCTTCACAAGTGGTGTAGCAGGTCTGTAGGTGTCTTTCTCTCTCCCTCTCTGTCTCCTCTTCTCCTCTCAATTTCTCTCTGTCCTATTGAATAAAATAATAATAATAATAATAATAATGATAATAATAATAATAATAATATTCCAGACTCTTAAATAAAGGGGAAAAAATAAAACCAGTCAGTCATAAGAACCCAATGAACATTCAAAAGCTTTTGCTCTAGTTCTGTAAGAAGAGTAACAGTTGTTACTTTACTTTTTGTTATTTGTAATTGTTATTTATAAAATGGAAATATTGAGAAGACTATACGATAAGAGGGGTACAATTCCTACCATCAGAACTCCATATGCAATCACCTTTCTTGATAGCTTCCCTATTCTTTATCCCTCTGGGAATATGGACCCAAGATCATTATGGGGTGCTGAAGGTGGGAGGTATGGCTTCTGTAATGCTCTACACAAAGTAAAGATATGAACTCAAAACTGTCTTAGTGATGGAATCTAAAATACCATGAATTCTAAATTGGTGACTTGTGACCAATAACCCTCCCTGGAGCATATCAGGCCAGCAGAAATGGGGATTTGGTGCCATGAAATGTTGGAGTCCCGATACAATCTGCTTTTTCTGTGTCATGCTTTAATTGGATGCCATCAACTGTGGGGTTTGGGAAATGAAGACCATGGACAGATGTGCAGCTGGGTCTATGATGTGTATCTGAAAAAAGATGCAGGTCATTGATACAATGATTCATCTTTTTAAGAATCTGGAGAGATATGCTATGTTAAAAAAAATATAGCTTGATCTTGGATTTGAAGTTCTGTTACCTCATAGTGTGCATGTTAGAGAACTTCTTTGAGCCAGGATATATGTTAGTGCACACGGGTCCAGCAGTAACTAAAAGCTAGTCTTTGAGGCCAGCAAGATAGCTTACCTGGTCTTGACCTGTGAAGTCCCAGGGTTGAGTCTAGCCCCCTACCCCACTCACTGCACTAAAGGAAGGGTTTGTGCTATGATGTTTTCCTTTTTCTCTTTCTGACTCTCTATCTCTCTCTGCAGTGGGAGTGGGAAAACCCAGACGATAACAAAAAATTACTAAAGATAGTCTTCCACAGTTTCCAGCCTATGGGGAATATAGACACTACATAGTTAACGACAGATATTAAAATGCTAAAGCACATCATATTTGAATTCAGCTTTCAGGTCTAACTTTGGGGCATGTATTTAAGTCAATGATAGATGCTTATTTAACTATATTAATTACCCCACTTTATATTTACACCCTGTTTAAACCTTCTTTTGTTTTCATGCTTAAATTAAGCCATCATTTATGTTCTCTTAAATCTTTCCTGGGACAAAACAAGCTATGTGTTTAAATGTAAATACCACTGAAAGCCATTTGATGAGTATGGCTCTAATTCTGCCTGGCTTTTGTCCCATTGGGTGGATAGATGAGGGCAGGATGCAATATTTCTCAGTGGAAAGGCAGATGGTGTGAGCCAGTGTTCCAGCGAGCTCTGATGGGTAGTGACTGGGTACTAATCTGGGAGAGAAAGAGAAAGACCATGTCCACCCTGTTCCCCAGTGATTACTCAGAACCAGGTACATATGTGGTATGTAGTAGCTTCTACATGAATCTCCGCTCAATGTTTACAGGACTTTATGATTCACAAGGCGTTTTCTTAATCTTTTCTCCTTTGATCTTAGCAACTACTCCTGCTAGCTCTGTACTATGTGTGCTTAACTGGGTGTGTCACCACCTGTCCCACTCCTGCTAGTTTTGTATTTGGCTAGTACTACTTGCTAAAAAAAAATACAGACCCCAATATGAGCGTCATTTAAAATTTTGTATTAGTGATATAACATTAATTTACAAATTTGTAATATAATAGGGGTATAATTCTTGTGGTTTCCACCAGCAGAGTACTGTGTCCCATAACCTTCACTGGAAATTGCACTAGCTCTCCCAGGGTCAATGGTATGGGCTGATTCTCCAATTGTCTATATATCTATATCTATATATCTCCCCATTTTTTCCCCAATGGCCTTGTCTTCACTTCCTTTCTAAGTCACCTTATACCTATTACTACTTCCAGGTATGTTTTATTTTTTCCTGTTCTCTCTCAGATAAAAGAAACAGTACCTGACTTCCTCTGGTGTTTTCCTAATTCAATTTATTTTCATCGACAGTATAAAAACAAGATTCCTGGTGACAAACACTTTGGGTTCTGCTGGAGTAGGTGTATGGAGCCCTCTGGATTACTTCCCTATCATTTACCCTTCTGAGAGTATGGACCAAACTCTTTTGAGGGATTCAAAAGTGAAAGATCTGGCTTCTGTAATTGCTTCTCCACTGGACATGGGCTTTGGCAGGTCAAACCATACCGCCAGCCTGTTTCTATCTTTCCCTAGATGGGTAGAATTAGATCCGGAAAGTTAAGGTGCCAGGAAGCATTGGTGAAATGATCTGCCCAGGGAAATCAGGATGAAAACATAGTTGCATCTGCAATTTGATGACTAAATTCAGTAAGATGCAAAGCAGGACAAAATATTTAATACACTGGGACTATACAGTAAGAATAGGGCAGATGAAAGTAGGAGCCTTAGGGTAGAAAGAAGCTAGGAATTCAACTTTAGGTATGTTTCTAGGAGCCTATGTCTTGATGGTCTTTGCTTGATCTTGATAGCTGCCATGGGGATGGACTGGAAATTTGTCTGGGAAGATGGTGTCAGAGTTGAGAGTAGAACTAGGAAGCAGTACTAGGGCACACAGTTGCTCACAAACTTGAAGAAAATATAGAAATGTAATTTACTGTTTGCCACCATGATCTAACCCAGGGTCCATATCTATTCATATTTAGTGCTGGAGCTTGTACCACCTCCAAGTCCCTGTCAGATTGAGTTTGCAGTCCATGGTCACAGCTGGGAATATCCTAGAACCAGTCTTCCTTAAATGCAGAGTAGGATGGCCCAGCCTACCTTTGGAGAGTGGGGCAGTCCTTACCACAGCTCCTTACCACAGCTAGCTCATAGTGAGGGTACAGTCCTGGAGAAGCTCATAAAGGGATTATAATGACATTCTCAAAGTATGTGACCAGCTCTTGGCTTCATTACTCTTCCTAATGGTCTAGTTTTTACTTTATTGATTTCTGCTCTG
This sequence comes from Erinaceus europaeus, assembly GCF_950295315.1. Lineage (NCBI taxonomy): Eukaryota > Metazoa > Chordata > Mammalia > Eulipotyphla > Erinaceidae > Erinaceus > Erinaceus europaeus. The sequence continues at coordinate 200,782,691 of NC_080162.1, forward strand.
ATTTTAACTATTTCCTGTCTCCTGATGACTTTTGAGTCTCTCTTGTTGCAGTTCTAGTTGATTCAGTTGAGTTGTTAGATGGTTTATTAGTGATTTCTCCTTTTTATTAATGTAGGCCTTTATTGCTATAAACTCCTCTCTCATTACTGCTTTTGCTGCATTCCATAGGGTCTAAAAGCTGATTTTTTTCATTTTCATTATCATTGAAATAATACTTAATTTCTCTGTTTCCTCAGTGACACATATGTTATTCACAAGCATGTTGTTTAGTCTCAAGACTCTGGGGATATTTCTTTTCTTTTTGTGGTTGATTTCTACCTTCATATCATATTTGTGGCCCAGCATATGATCAATCCATGTGAACGTTCTGTGTGTTCTTGAGAAGAACGTGTATTCATTTTTGTGGGGGCAGGGGTAGAAAGTACTGTCTATACCTGTTAAGTCTATCTTTCCTATGGTTTTATTTAAGACCATTATTTCCCTACTGATTTTTGGTCTGGATGCTCTCTCTGTCTCTTGCTGTGAGTGCTGTGTTACGATCTACTGTTATTGTGTTGCTGTCGATATCTCTCTTGAGTTCAGTAAGAATTTGTTTTATATATTTGCATGCACCTGAGCTTCTGAGTTTGAGGCATATATAGTGTTATGTCTTTTTGCTGGATTAATCCCTTGACCACTATGTAATGTGCCTCTCTGTTGCTGCTTACTATCTTTACCTGAAAGTCTGTTTTATCAGAGAACAGAATAGCTGTCTTTTCCCCCTCCTCTTGAATTATTAGCTTGAAACATCTTGCTCTAACCTCTTATACTAAACTTCTGTTTTTTTTTCTTTGAATGTGTTTCCTGAAAACATACAATAGATGGATCCTGTTCTTTAATCCACTTAGCTACCCTGAGTCTTCTGACAGGTAAATTTGGGCATTCACATTTAGGGTAATGATTGATTTATGTAGTTTACTTACATCCATTCTGGTTTTTCCTTAGAGAAGCATGAATACTATATGATCTCACACATGTACAGAAGCTGAGAAATAAGAACAAATAGGGGAAATACAAAGTAGACTTTGAACTGGGTATGTTTTATTGCACTGAAGCAAAGGAGTTTGGTAAAGGAAGGATTGGGCTTCTCAGGTCCTGGTGCACGATGGTAGAGGAGGACCTAGTCTGTGGGTGAGTGTTTTGTAGAAAAAAGATAAATTTTACATATGTTCCAACAACTATATCTACTGTAAACCATTAAACCTACTGATAAAAAAGAAAATACATAATGTGTGATTCTAATATGAATAAAAAGAGGCAAACATCTTGCATCTGTTCCCATCCCCTTGGTGAAATTAGTTTTATGCCTACAACCTAGTGCAAGGAGGACTTGGAAAATAGCAGGCTGGTATGAATAGGTTTTTCTTTTTTGCAGACAATTATGTCCTACAGGATAATAAGAACTAAATTTTGTTTTAGTACATAACTTGCAATCTCTGTTACAAGTATATATATATATATATATATATATATATTATGCTATATGTTCAGATGTATATTAGTATATATTTGAAAAATAGCTGACTAATGATGGAAATATGAAAAATCAAGGGCAGGTTACATAGAATTGTTTTGTCTTTAGTCATAATGCAATCATGAAACATTCCTTATGAAAATGATTTAAAATATGTGCCACTTGTGGCAAAAGCAAAACAAAAAAACAAAAAACAAATCCCACATGTGTTCAAATCGCTTCCCTGCTTAAAGCAAAATTCCTTAATGTTTTTATTCTGTTTACCTGGAAGTTAAGGCTGGAATACTTAACTCAGCTTGTCATCCTCTATGTAATTTGCCCCCTAGACATTTTTCTAGCCTTTCCATTTATTCCATCTATCTGCACACTCTGTGTCCTTTTATGCTCTTCCACCTCATGGCTCCTTCCACTGGAATTGAAGTCCTGCTTATTCATGAGTGTCCACTAAAACTGCAACATTTTCCACTAGGCTACTCTGATTTTCCAAGCCAAAATAAATAGCCTCTACTCTTTGTCACTCATCTAGCAATCTGACTTAGTGTTGTACTCCTCTGTTTTCTCTAATAGGCTGTAAACTTTATGGGGGACCAGGGGTTGTCTTATTTAAAATATTGTTTGGATGGTCCTTCACATACACCATCTGCTTCTCATTTAGTTTGATTGCATTGGGCATTGGTCCATTCGAGCTGGTCAGCTCTGTTGTTTTCCTTTTGGGGAATAAATTGGTCAGGTGTGACTGAATGGATTGGCTGCTTGTCTAAATGTGCCATTTCTTTCCATTTATCAGAGGATTTGATATGACTGTGGACAAATGCAGACTCTGTGTCCTAGCTCAAGAGTCCTCAAACTCTATTGTGTTTATGAGTCATATGGGGATCTTGTCAAAATATGGAGTGTGATTTAGTGTACTCTAGGTTGGGGCCTCTCTCTCTCCCCCTCTCTCTTTCTTTCTTCCACTGCTCCTGGTGGACAATGTTTTCTTTTCTTTTAATTTTTATTTACAAAAAAGGAAACACTGAAAAAAAACCATAGGATAAGAGGAGTACAACCCCACACAATTCCCACCACCAGAACTCCATATCCTACCCCTTCCCCTGATATCTTTTCTATTCTATATCCCTCTGGGAGTATGGACCCAAGGTCATTATGGGGTGCAGAAGGTGGAAGGTCTGGCGTTTGTAATTGCTTCCTCACTTAACATGGGTGTTGGTAGGTCAATTGATATTCCCAGCCTATCTCTCTCTTTCCCTAGTGGGGCAGGGCTCTTGGGAAGCGGGGTTCAAGGACACATTGGTGGGGTTGTCTGCCCAGAGAAGGCAGTTGGTATCATGATAGCATCTGTGCTAGGAAATTGTGCAGATGCAGGCACATCTGCCATGTTGTCCCCTCAGGCTATTGCTAGTTCCCGCGAGAGTTAGCACGATATTCTCAAAGTGCCCTTCCCAACCAATCCTGTCCCGGCTCGTCACTCCTGGTTTTTGCCCTACAAATCCCTCTTCTTCTGCCCCTCTCTCTCTTTCCTGCTTTTCACTTTGGTGATTAGATGCAGGAAAGGGTACAGTGTGAGGCGGCCATTTTGGCTAGCTCCATGTGGCCCAAACTGCTGCGCTCTCACCCAACTCTGAGGTGCCTGTGAAAATAAAGAATTGTGTTCCCTCTCCTCTCTGGATCCCCCCCCCTCTCCTCCACATCGTAGCAGATAATCTGGAACCTGGTGGCTGAAAAAAGAATTAACATACAAAGCCAAACAAATTGTTGACTAATCAAGAACCTAAAGGCTGGAATATTGCAGATGAATATTAGGGGTCTTCATTTTGGAAATAGTTAGTAGGCCTGTTTTAATTATATTCCAAAGGGCCCATGAATATACTACTTTTTTCCTGAGCATGAATTCTTATATGGAGGTGTACCTAAGTTATTGTATGGGGAGATGATATCATGGTTGGAAAAATGGCTGGAAATGTGGATCAGGGAAGAGAGTAGCTACCAAATATGATTAAGGTGTATAAATGTTGTTGATTGTATACCCCATCAATTTGATCTGGGGCCCATATTCAGCTTATGAGCTTACGTAACTTCTGCATCCCTATAGATTTGAGCTCACATTCTGTGATCAAGAGTAGGAACATTCCAAGATGCCCCAATTTCAGGACCCATCTTCCTCAGGTGGTAGATAGACTATGTCCTCCAGCCTCCCTTGAGGCCCCACAAAGGGGTCCATTGCGTTGTTCCTGATGGAGATGATCAGTGACAATGGATAGAGGGATCTATTTGAGGTCTAGACCCATCGTATCTGTGTGGGAATCTCAGGACTCCCCAAATAGGGCCCCAGTTGGTGGGGTGGCCTATTTGTGTGACTAAAGATTCATTGTTAAAGTATGCCAGTCTCTTGTCCTTATCCAGCTTTTTCAGTCCTTACTTTGATAAGTTTAGCTTTGGAGTGACTGAATAAATTGGTCAGGTGTGACTAAATGGATTGGCTGCTTTTCTAAATGTGCCATTTCTTTCCATTTATCAGAGGATTTGATTTGAAATGATTGAGTGACTGAGGGAAGTGTAATAGGAAGTAGTTGAGGAGGGTATCTAGGTCTAAGTAGAAACTATTTCATTAGAAACTTTATAGTGTCTTTTTAGACCTTTCTACTTGTTTGCTGCATATATTGACTCACTGAAAAGCACTTTTACTTTCAGGTATATTTTTTGCCCTAATTTATGGATACATGTGTACATATGCCCTATCTCATGGGATATGGTCTATATATAGATATTGGGCCTTTGTTAGGAAGTAAACTGCATGGAATGGAATTAAGGAGTTCTATGAGAAAGGAAAGGTCTCACCTGAGTAATGAGGCTGAAGAGTTCACATTCCATGCCTGATGTCTCTGGACCCATTCCGAACGAAGTGAAGCATGCAGATGTTGTACTCTTTGCATTGATTAGGTTGGGGTCAGCAGATGCGACGTCATTTGGTATGAATTGAGAGAGACATGCAGGAAAGTGAGCCCCAACCTAGAGGTTCCAGCACTGGGGGAAATATGGGATTTTTAGAGGAAGTGCGAGGTTACTGTCGTCTTAGGGTTTAAGAAGGCAATAGATAGTTATTGATGTAATCAAATTTTTTGGCAGTTTGGTTAACTTTGAAAATCCCATTGTTAGGATTTTCTGTATCATACACAACATTATCATAATTTATGTCCTTTGACATTTTTTATATGTAGCTTTCTCCTATGAAGTAATGCCACTTGTTTCTTCTGTTCTCCCTGGTCTAAAATTTTAGGAGAATCAACATTTCAAAGAACAAATCATTATTAGAAATGTATTAACAATTCGAGACCACTGTTAAAATTCAGTCTGATTATATCAGGACCCTCGGGGGAAGAAAGTCGCTGCTGCTGGCCCCCCAGCCCAAAAGGACACTTAGAAGCAGCGGGGAAATCTGTCAAGCAGTTCTTCATTTATTATGTGCTGGGCATTGATATTTAAAGGAATTTTTGGCGGGCGGAATTTTGGCTGGCAGGGTTATCTTATTTTGCAAAGGGGAAGCAGGTGTGGTTTTGCTGAAGCTGTTTCCGAGAAGTACAACCATTGAGGTTATTCTCGGAAGATTAATGGTGCGAAGTGTTCTCATACCAGAGTGAGGAAGTGATTTATGGGTCTAGGGTGTGTTCCCACACTTTCCTCTTTTTTGTTTTTTTTGTCAGAGCTGTCATAGTTTGGGGGCTGTTGGTGGCATAGCCTGGAAGCCTCGGGGTCTATGTCTGTTAGGTTGTCTCATCCGGGAAGAGAGCATACCTATCTTAGGTCATCAGACCAGCTCAAGTGAGGTCATTCTTGGGGTGCGTGCCTGTCTTAGGTTGCCCCTCCCAGGAAGGGCCTTACCCATCATTGACTCCCACACCAGCTCACAGAACTCATCAGACACTCTCACTTTGTATTTTTCTCAATGCCATTTGGACCCAGGGGGTCTTTTGCCCACTATGGTTTGTGAGGTCTTCGACCACATGGGACAGCATAACTACCGACTTAAACCTTTGATGGATAAGGCTAGTCACTCGGTTTAAAATATAGGGGCCAAGGGTAAGGAGCAAAACCAAGATCACTAAGGGCCCAGCAAGAGAGGATAGCAGGGTGGTCAGCCAAGAAGATTGGTTAAACCAGCTTTCAAACCATCCGGTTCGTATTTCTCTTTCCTGTCTTCTTTTTTTTATTATTTTATTTATTTATTCCCTTTTGTTGCCCTTGTTGTTTTATTGTTGTAGTTATTATTGTTGTTGTCGTTGTTGGGTAGGACAGAGAGAAATGGAGAGAGGAGGGGAAGACAGGGAGGAGGAGAGAAAGATAGACACCTGCAGACCTGCTTCACCGTCTGTGAAGCGATTCCCCTGCAGGTGGGGAGCCGGGGTTCGAACCGGGATCCTTATGCCCGTCCTTGTGCTTTGTGCCACCTGCGCTTAACCCGCTATGCTACAGCCCGACTCCCTCCTGTCTTCTTTTAACGAACCCCTCCCGCAACTTGGTCATGGACTCACAGACCACCCCCGAGTGGTCAACATAGAAGCAGCACTCTTCTCCCAATGCAGCACAGACTCCACCCTGTTGAAGGAAAATTAGGTCAAGTCCTCTCCTGTTCTGTAATACTACCTTGGACAGTGAGGTAAGGGATTTTTCTAAATGACTTATGGAGGTCTCTATCCGCTCTAGATCTTCGTCAATGGCTGCTCTGAGTGAGTGTACCTTCTGATGTGTGATAATGAGGGAGGTTGTGCCCACTCCCACTCCAGCAACCCCCAGCAGGGAGGCCACAGTAATGAGGGTGGCACCTATCGCCCACTTTTGGGCTTGGTGGATTCCCTCTGCGGTATCCAAGAGACTCTCATAAGGGTGATAGATCACATGAGGGTACAAAAGGACTAAGATGCATGGTTTTTTCTAAGATTTCTCCCGAGATGCAGGGGGTCACTCCTGAGGCCTTGCAAGCCCACCAGGCTTCATCAGGTGCCCAGTAAAAAGCTGTCTTGTTGGGTTGAATTGTGTGATTGCATAACCCAGGTTCTATTGAGGTACCATTATAAGTCCCATTTCCCTGTACTTTCTGAAGGGTCATTCCTGTCTCAATAGCCCTTGTCCACCTGCACCGATGGGAAGCCTCTCCCTGTATGGTATTGTTGGTAATTGCTACTGCCTCATAGTACGGGGGTGCAGCATGGAAACATAACCAACAGGCAGTGGTTAGATTTGGGGTGGTGTCGTTGAGGACAGAAAAGGTTCCCTGGATAAGGGACCACATGGGATCTGCAGGAGGAGTGGTCCATGGAGGGATAACTGGCCTTGGCCTATTAGAGGTCATTAGTGTGGTGAGGGAGGAGGAGTCAGCGGGAGTAAGGGTAGTAGAGAGGGTGTGGGGGGGCCTTTGGATTATTTCTGCCCATTTGGGATCCTTTTATTACAGGATTGGGTCCAACCGGGTGGATTGTGGTGTCTGTGGCTGCCAACTGATGGTAAAGAAAGTCCCTGGGTCTTTTCCTGACACGTATAACCTAAGCCCCCAGGTCTTTCCAGTCCTCCACTGGCTATCTGACTGCACTCCTTGCCATGTTTTAACCTTGATGGTGAAGGAATTTCGTTTGCCTACTGTTTGTCCATCTGTGCTGTTTCACTTCATCTCTATTTGTGTATCTCTCTGAGCCCATGGTATCATGGTCTCACACCCCCATGCTTTACAGTGATAGTTGGCCTGTCCCTTGCAATCTGGAGAAGCCTCAGCAGGGCAGGCGTACCACCCCATGGATCTTACTGTTCCCTCTATTCCTGTTTGTCCACAGCCATATGCACTTGCACCGGGAACCCAGTTCCAGGTTGTTCTGTCATCAAAAGTCCTAATTTTGGAGCCAGACTGTTTCATGTGGGTGTCTATCTCTAAGGTTAGATTGCATAGGTCTATGTGAAAGCATGGCTGATCTGTCCCTGTGTATTCCCCAATCTGTTTCCTGTTGGGGAGGCTCAGTGTCCATTTTCCTGGTGGAGGCCTGTGGGAGGTTATTGTATTCCTGAATGTGGTGGTGGTCCAGGTTAGCCAGCATAACCAGACTCTGGTGCTCAGCGTGTTTTTCAGCATGGTGGTGAGGGCTCACCCTTCGGTGGATGCCTGTGAAAACAAAGAAAGGAGCCTCAGGAACTGGTGTTCTTGGGCTAGGTTAAATTATTCAGAGGGGGGATTTGGGGGGACTATGGTGTTTGTATTAGTGGACTGCGGGGGAAAATGTTTGATATCCCAGATAGGTCTGGGTTCATTAGTAGGAAAGACACACCCGAACCCTTGCGCTATCATTAGGAGGGGGTCTGGGTCTTTCCATTCTCCAGTCATCTGGTCTCTCCAATGAACAAGAATCTCTGGTTTTGGGCTGATGTTAGCCCAATGTTTTTGAATAGGTGTGAGGGCTTCATTTTTTTGAAAATTGAGAATATTTAAGGTGAAGAGGGCGAGACTTAGCTGTTGATGTGGGCTAGATATCCCCCCTTTTTGTTTTAAAAGCTGCGTTTTTAGGTTTTTGTGGAATCTTTCAACAATTGCTTGTCCTTGTGGGTTATAGGGGATCCCCGTGACATGATGGATATTCCAAGTATTAAAGAAATCAGTAAGGGTCTTACTGACAAAGCAAGGGCCATTATCCATTTTGCTTTGGAACAGGAGACCGAGGACAGCAAAGCATTGTGGGAAGTGTTGTTGAGCATGCCTAGCCTTTTCCCCCATGTGGACTGTGGCCCAGCATGCCCGTGAGTACGTGTCTACGGTGGTAAAAATGTATTTGAGATTTCAAAAAGGGGAAAAGTGTGTAACATCTGTTTGTCAGATTGCATTTGCTTTAAGCCCTCGGGGGTTAACTCCTGGTCCTTGTATGGAGGGGGTGTGGAGGTAGGGTTGACAAGACTTGCAGGTCTGGATGATCTGTTTGAGATCAGTTACCGGAACAGAGGGAAATCTATGTTGTAGTCCTCTCCAGTTAATGTGGGTTAGGTCGTGCAATTTTTGGGCTTCACTGACATGGAATGCAACAGGGGTTATGGAGGCAGTTTGGTCTACCAAATTGTTTCCTTCTGATATAAGCCCAGGGAGTCCTTGATGACCCCGTAAATGAAAGATAAACAAAGGTTTTGAGAGCTACTGTAGCAGGGATCTAGCTTGAATCATGAGAGGGGTAATGGGATTAGAATCTAGCTGGATGTGTGCCGAGAGCAATCCTGGAAGCAACTGGGTAACATATAGGGAGTCTGAGAAGATGTTGATGGGCTAGGGGAAGAAAGAGAGTGCCATAACAACTGTGAAGAGCTCTTTGTATTGGGCTGACCCCTGGCAAGGTTCGAAGTAACACTGAGGTTTAGGGTCAGCCCCAACAATTATGGCTGATCTTCTTTTGCCCCCATCTGTGAAGACATTTTTGGCTCTCCTGATCGGTTTTCACTTAAACAGTGTCGGGGAGCACCAGCTTAATTTGCAGAAAGCTGGAAACCATTTGCTGGGACCATAGTGGCAATCGAGGTTGCCCTTGAAGCCCTCTAGAGCTAGGGTGAGTCTGACATTGTGCCATATAACCCAGACAAGGTCACCCGATATGTAGGGCAAAATTATTGTCTGAGGGTCAATGGAGAAGTTTTTCTGGGATATCTCTCTTCCTTTAATAATCAAGTCAGCAGTTTGGTCTGTTTTAGAGTAAACCCTAGTGCTGCTGCCCACTGCCAGGTGAACCCACTGAATGGGTTCTTCTTTCTGTACTAGAGCAGCCATGAGTGTTTGTTCAGTGGGAAAAATCCACAGAGACAGGCAGATGGGTCAAATCTGGCCAGATGGGCCTGGTTTAGGTAGTCCTGAATCTCCTGTAGCAGGTCTCTATGACAATCCGAAATCGTAACATTATCATGGACTGACGAGACCCTCAAAAGTTCAAAGAGGCGAGTTAAGAGTCCTGTGGGTATAGGCACCCAAGACCAGAGCCAATTTAATTCTCCCATAACCTGCTGTCACTCAGGCAGGGTGTAAGTATGGTTGAGTGAGAGTTGTGGTTTCAGAGGGGAGACTCCTGACAGGGTTAACTCAGTGCCCAGTATCTTGAGTGGGGGAATTGTTTGAATCTTGTTAGGGGATGGGTGGAGATGTCCTTGCTCTAAAAGGAGCATTAACTATGTGAAGACCTTGTCTAAATCTCTGGTGGACTGTGTTCCAAGAATAATGTCATCCATGTAAACAAAAATTTTTACGTGGGCCTGTTGGATAAGGGGTTTGAGAAGAGCACCGACATAGGTCTGACAGAAAGATCGGCTATTAGTCATACCCTGGCATAACACAGTCCATTCAAACCTGGCGTCAGGGGTGGCAAAGTTTGTAGAAAGTACCGAGAATGCAAATTTCTCACAATCATTCGGGTGAAGGGGAATAGAAAAAAAGCAATCTTTAATATCAATGATACTAAATGTAAAAAAGAGAGGGCCTACAGCAGGGCCGTCCTTGGTGGTGCTTTCTGTGTCTTAGAATACCCATGTGGCTGGCATGAGCTGGGACCAGGGCCCTCAAGGTTGGTAGTGTGCATTCTGCCAAGTGAGCCGACTCCTTGCCCCTGACTGCATATTTCAGATGAGTTACCAGGTGATCCAGAACGTATTTGGAATTGTAAGTGTCTTAGATTTTGTGAATATTCACTTCAAAATAATTCAAAAGTTGTTCTTGGAATGTGATACTATTTTTAACTTCCAGATTTATTTAATCACAACTGCTTTTATTAAAGATGCACATGTCTGACTCAAACGAGAAAAATTCAATCCATCTGGTTTTTGTCTTATTATCCATCTGCAGGACTCATATAATAGGACTAGCAACAATAACAGTGGTTTTGATCATGTAAAAGATTTAGTAACTAATTTGGTAGCTGTCATATTATATACATTAACTCAAAACAGTCTTAATAGCAATATTCAGTATTAATGCCCCCATTTTCCATATGAGCAAGCTTGAGAAAATTCTGATGAACAGGTAGTAGGTGCCATAGCTGAGATTCTAATGAATTGATTGCTTATAACTGCCTAATCCTGTCCCAGACACTCCATCTCTCCTGAAGCTACTGATTTGCTTTATTCAATTTCTCCTTGTCCTTCCCCTCTCTCTCTGACACACACACACACACACACACACACACACACACACACACACACACACTCACACACACACACCAAACAACTTTAGACAGATTGTTCGATGCTCCCTCCAGATGCTTACTTAGTGTCAAGTTAGAATTAATATCTGAATGAATAATTCTTCTCTTCCAGATGCTGGTGCATCCCTCCTTTCTACTCTAGATAGTTGGATTACAAATTGTGATCCTTTTGAATGGCTCCCTGTAGAATTTATGGACCTGTCTCATCTTCAATGATTGGAGTTCAGACACCCATTGTTCATGTGATCCTGTGCTAATCACCTTGAGGGGTGTTTTTCTCCTGCCTGAAGACCTCACAGTACCAAATTCCTCTTGGAGTGCCTCTTTTATTTGGGATGTCTCCCTACCAAGATTGGTGTTGTTTAGCATCAAGTCATTTCTTCTCAGGAGTAAAGGCTAGTGTTTTTTTCCCCCTCACACAATTAGTTTATAGTTTCAGGTAGGAGAGAGCAAAAGAGCTCCATGAAGAGTTCATTACTTGTCTTACTAATAATTCTCCAGAAAAAAAAAAAAAAAAACACATGTGAATGTGTTCTCCTCCTTCCTTAGAATACTTTAATGAGATAGGCCAGTAAAAGGAAAGTGCTTTTCTAATGTTCATTTGAACTGGAGGGGAAACAAGAACCTCACTGCTCATTTCCAAGTCATAGAGAAAGAATTTAAGCATAAGGAAACTCTTAGTATTGTGTTATGGAGCATTAATAGTACAGTTTCATCCAGATTGTTTTGTTATCATCATTATCATCATCTGGTTGAAAGTCAGAGAAGTTAACTGGGGGTGGAGGGTTGGTGGGGTGGTATACTGGCTGAGCACATGTTCCAGTGTGAAAGGACCTGGGTTTGAGGCCCCAATCCGCCCTTGCATGGGGAAAGCTTCACAAGTGGTGAAGCAGGGCTGCAGGTGTCTCTCTGTCTCTCTCCCTCTCTATATCTCCCTACTCTCTTGATTTTTGGCTGTCTCTATCCAATAAATAAAGAGAATTAAAAAGCTTTTAAAAAAGAAGTGTTGGGCTAGCGATGCACGCACGAGAGAGATGACCCAGGAACCAAGCTTGTGGCAGTGAGGCTGTTCAAATCTTTATTCATCCAACCACCCCAGAGTCAGGCAGTAGCACACCTGGTTAAGCCACGTGGAGCAGACCGCAATGGCCATTGTCAGCCTCCCCATCTCCCGTGTGCTTCCCCAGGCTAGAAAAAGGAAGAGACAAGTCGGAAACAGAAGTGGATTGACAATACCATACATGGTTAGGAAAGGGGTGGAGAAAGGTAAAAAAAGGTAGGGACTTCCTTAGCAACTGTTGCTAGGGGTTTAACTGGTAGGATTAGTAATACCCTGTGGGGGATTAGGGAAGAGACCTTAAGTCATTTGTAAGACAAAGCAGAAGATTGATATGTAGATAATAAAAGGGCAGGCCATGGTATCAAGGAATGCAGGGTGGAGTGGGGGAGCTGGCTTAATGTTTTAAGGAATGCCGGGCTCCTGGAGGTAGAAAAATGCAGGGTGCTTTGTGAGGTGGGGAGTCTGATAAGATGGGGCAAACTTTGGAGGTTCCCATGTCCCCCTTGCTCAACCTCTTGGTAGAGAGACTAACAGGACAGACACACCCCTCAGGTCAAACCCTGCCAGGCTCTACCACAGCCTCACAATTTCCCTACAAAGAAGTTAACTGGACATATGTAAGATAGCCATATACAAAAAAGAATTCATTTCCTTGTGTGGGTACTTTGCATTATGACCCCAATAAAACTCTTTGCTCTAATTTATGTGTGTGATTCCCACCTGGGTAAGGTAGCAATCTCTCTAAAAGAGAGATTGTTCCTCTCTGCAATCTAGCTCAATGCCTGGGGTTCAGCAAATGACTTGCCACTGTTTGGTGAACGTATTTTAAATGATCCCAATCTAGAGTGAAATTTGAAAGTTATGTAGGGAAGGAGAGAACCATGAGGAGTATAAAAACACACAAAGCAACACAATGCGGCTTGGCACAGAGAAACACTCTAGACATCTCAGAGCTGATTAGAGAGTGAGAATGCCAATCAGCCATTGAGATGAAGGCAAAATGGTGGGGGAAGAGGAGTTGTTTCTCTGTCACGCCTCTTGGGGACAGGTGGTAGATCCACTCATTATGAATATTTTCCTCCAAGTTCAAACCAGTCATGAAGAAAGGCAATGAACTGAGAAGCAGGTGGTGATAAAATGGAGTTACTGTCACTCTTAAATGCAAAGACCTCTGGCAGGTTTGGAGAATATGGCATAATGAAGTTGTTAGCGCCTTTTACTTTCTTCCCTTAAGCATCAGGTGCGTAATACATCTTTGCAGGGATGTGGGTCTGCAAAGGTAATAGACTGACACAGACTGTTACCTGGTGCTGAAACCTGTTCCACATGTCTGAATGTGTTCTCCGCCTTCCTTTTGAAGAGTTGAATGAGATAATCCTGTAAAAGGGAAGTGTTCTTCTAATATTCACTGGAACTTGAGGGACAAGCACCTCGTCACTCATTTCCAAATCGTAGAGGAATAAAAGTAACACTCACACTGAGCAGGATTCTTAAAAAAAGGGGATAAAACCAAAGGTAAATAGAACTCCAAGTATCAAAAATGTGGCTCTAAGATCCCTGAAAGTTTCTTTTTCTTTCCTTTTTTTTAAAATTGGGAAGTTAATAGTGTATAATACAGCTATTGGCATATGGGTAGAATTTCTCATCTTACCAAGATAGGTGTCTGCAAAACATTCTCATCCCAAACTCGGTCCATCATTTTGTACCAGAACTGGAAGGACCCCCCCACACAGACACCTTTTTCTGTCCCCCCCAAGGTCCTTTGCTTTCATTCAATACACCAAACTAGTTCTTGTTTTACTTTGTGTTTTCTTTTTCTGTCCTTGTTTCTTAGTTTTAGTCTATGAGTGGTATCACCCCATATTTATCATTCTCTTTCTGACTTATCTAACTTCAAGCTTACTGACTTATTCTTTTAAGCTCCATTCAAGATGAAGTCAAGATGATTTTATCATTTTTACCAGCTGAGTAGTATTCCATTATATGTGTGTGTGTATATATATATGTATATACGTATATATATGACAACTTTTTCTCTCATGATTTTATTTAATTTGTATTATTTATATAAAAATGATAAACAAGACTAATAATAGGGGTGGAACTCCATACAGATCCCACCACCAGAGTTCTGTGTACCATCCTCTCCACTGGAAGATTCCCTATTCTTTGTCCCCTTGGGAGTATGAATCAAAATTCCTTATTACACCACAATTTTATTTTTTAAAATTTTTATTAATAAAAAGGAAACATTGACAAAAAACATAGGATAAGAAGGGTACAACTCCACACAGTTCCCCCCACCAGAACTCCATATCCCATCCCCTCCCCTGGTAGCTTTTCTATTCTTTATCCCTCTGGAAGTATGGACTGAGGCTCATTATTGTTATTTAACTTAGAGAGGGTTTGTGGGGCTGCTGCAGTATGTGAAAGGATTCACAGCAGGGATCTGGGAACTGGTTTAAATAATACAAGGTTTATTAGGGTGAAACAGGTAAAAGGCAAAATAAGCACTTACCATCAAGGGTTAAGCATACGCTAGGTCCATAAAGTCTAAGCATAGTTATCAAAAGTTTAGTCCCATAAGATAAACAATTATTAGCTCTGCTAAAGGTTGCTCATGGATATAGAGGGATCTAAAAGTTTACTGGCTACCAGAGTCACACGTGCTCAGATCCCAGGAGAAGTAGCCATGGCAGATACCTGGCACACCTCTGCCTAGATGCTTCTAACTAGGAGAAGAAGCATCAGCCAAAGAGAGTGATGTGCACAAAGTCCCATGCTTTTATACAATCCCTTCTCTGAAGTACCTCCTCAGGGTGACGTCATTTGTAAGCTAATAGTCCCAAACTCCTATTGGGGTCACAACAATTATTAGGTGCAGAAGGTGGAAGGTCTGGCTTCTGTAATTGCTTCCCAGCTGAACATGGCATTGGCAGGTGGATCCATACTCCCAGCCTGCCTCTCTCCTTCACTAGTGGGGCAGAGCTCCAGGGAAGTGGGGCTTCAGGACACGTTGGTGGGGTCGCCTGCCCAGGAAAGTCCAGCTGGCATCTGGAACCTGATGGCTGAGATAAGAGTTAATATATAAAGCTATATAAGTTGTTTACTAATCAAGAACCTAAAGGCTGGAATATTGCAGATGAAGATTTGGGGTCTCTGTTTTATAGATAGTTAGTAGGCCTATTTTGGTTATATTCCAAAGGCCCATGGCTATACTAGTTTTTTTTTTTTTCTTCCCTGAGACTGATCTCTAATATACAGGTGGACCCAAGTTATTGTCTGGGGAGATGATGTCATGGCTGGAGAAAGGTCTAGATAGCTGGATCAGGAAAGAGAGTAGTTCCCAAATAGAGGAAATAAACCACAATTTTTTTTACCCGCTATTCTATAAGACTGTAAACTATTCCTGATAAAGCAGGCTTGGAAAATGATTGGGAACTTAAATGCACTCCAAATTTTATCTGCAAGTCACTCAAGTCATTACTTGGCAACATTTTCTGAAACTGATTTTTATTTGCTTGTGTATTACTTGAATTCTGTTTTTAGATGTTGGTTCGGAGTAAGTTTCTTTTCATGCCATTCTTTAAACCTGTGATTAATAGTGTTTTAAAAAAATGTTAAGTATATAAGCTATAGCGCCACACCACCACTAAAATTCTGTGCCCCCCCCACCTTCTCAACCATAACCACTATGGTTCTCACAAAATCTTAAGAGACCATTTGTTTACTTCTGCTTTTTGTTTTTGTAAGTTCATGTGTTTGTTTCCTAAATCCCACGTGAGTGAAACCGTAAACTAGCTGTCTTTCATCTCTTTATTTTGCTTAGCACCATCACATCTAGTTTCACAAGGTAATTTTTTTCATCATTTAAAAAATATTTTGAATTATTCAGTAATATTATAATGTAAGCACAATTAGTTGTAGTTTTAACCAAAACTGAATGAATGAAATTAGGTAGCACACACATCTTCTAAATCTTGATCATGTCTTTCATCTAATTTCTTTTTTTCTTTTTTAAATTTTTTATTTGTAAAAAGGAAATATTGACTCAACCATAGGATAAGAGGGGATATAACTCCACACAACTCCCACAACCATAACTCCATATCCCATCCTCTCCCTTGATTGCTTTCCTATTCTTTAACCCTCTGGGAGTATGGACCCAAGGTCATTGTGGGGTGCAGAAGGCTGAAGGTCTGGCTTCTGTAACTGCTTCCCCACTGAACATGGGCGTTGACAGGTTGATCCATATTCCCAGCCTGTCTCTCTCTTTCCCTAGTAGGATGGGGCTCTGGGGAATTGGAGCTTCAGGACACATTGGCAGGGTTGTCTATCCAAGAAGTCTGGTTGCCATCATGCTAGCATCTGGAACCTGGTGGCTGGAAAGAGAGTTAACATACAAAGCCAAATAAATTGTTGACTAATCATGGACCTAAAGGCTGGAGTAGTGCAGATGAAGAGTTGGGGTGGGGGGAGTCTCTGTTTTGTAGATAGCTAGTATGCATATTTTAGTTATATTCCAAAGGGCCTGTGGCTATACTAGTTATTTACTTTTTTCTTTTTTTTTCTCTCCTGAGCCTGAAATCTGATATGCAGGTGGCTTCAAGTTATTGTCTGGGGAGATGATGTCATGGCTGGAAAAAGGACCAGAAAACTAGGTCTTCGAAGAGAGTAGCTCCCAAATATAGGAAAGGGGTATAAATATTGTTGACTGTAAACCTCATTGATTTGATATAATCTGGGGCCTATATTCAGCTTAGGAACCTCTGTGACCTCTGCATCCCTGTAGATCTGAGCTCACATTCTGAGGTCATGAGTAGGAACGTTCCAATCTGCCCCAATATCAAGCCATCTTCCTCCATTGTAGCATAGAGTATGTTGTCCATCCTCCCTTCGGAGGATGGAACATTCTCTACCATTGTTGATCCAAGTTGAGGGCAAAGTCCTATGGGGGGCCACAAAGGGGTCTATTGTGTTGTTCCTGATATAGATGGCCAGTAACAATGGAGAGAGAGATTTATTCCAGGTTTAGGCCCATCATCCCTCACTTTAAAATTAAAAAAAAATATTTTCATTTGTTTATTTACTGGATAGAGAAATCCAGAAATTGAGAAGTAAGAGGCAAATAGAGAGGGAAAAATATGGAGAAACACCTGTAGCACCACTTCATGACTCACAAGGCTTTGCCCCTGCAGGTGGGGACCAGAGGCTCGAACCTGGGTCCTTGTCCATTGTAACATATGCACTCAAAGCCACCACCACTCCATTTGAAAAGTTGTCCTGGAGTGACAAAACCTTGGCAATGATACACACATCATCATCACCACCTCAGCCACCACCACCATCATCGTTCCAACAACAACAAAAACAATGAATCCTTGAGTGTTGGGTAGTTGCCATCTCCCCCTGGCTTCTTCTTATCCATATGCCTATATAGGGATTTACTGATCCAAAGGTTTGGTCTATTTACATAAATCACTTTTACATAAAGCACTCCAGGGCATTGGTGGTTCAGTTATAGGATTCTCGCCTGTTCCGCCCCCTCCTTGTCACACTCTGATTTTCACCAGTCACTTTTCTCTCCACCCTCTCTATATCACATCCTGTTTCCACCCTACTTGGAGAGTATAAAAACAGCTGCTCTTCTGATTAAAGACACTTGGAAATTGCTTTCCGGCTCCGAGAGTTCCAGAGTGTATCTCCTGCGGAAGTTGGTGCAGCACGCGTTCCTGATCCCTCTCCCACACAGCAGCCTAGATCAGCTCCAGTTGAGTTCTCTCCAACCCAGAGAGCACCGGCTCGGGAAGAAGTACCCTCAGGCTATCCCGGCATCTGGCGCCCGGAACAGGGACCCGTAAGCAGCAGATTTACAAGAAGACATCTTAGATAAGTACACACCTTTTGGGTATCTGCAATATTGTGTTAAGGCACTGTGATTTTTTTTTCTTTTTTATTGTTTTCCGGAGATCTTTCCACCATGGAAAATCTTTTCCAAATCCTGCATTCTTTTTCCAGTATACAATTTTTATATATCTGGGACATTTTTCTCGGGGCTTCACCTTATATCCTGTTGATCATCATAGCAGCTTTTAAGGGATATATAGGGCAACCTCTCAAAAGGCTTAAGAAACTAGAGGCTGAGGTCCAAGAGATAAAGGAAGTAATCATAGAACTTAACCAGCACCTTAAAAATAAGAAGAAGCAAAGGCCTGTCGTGATCTTGACCCACCCTAATTCCTCTGCATCTTGCGCTGAGGCCCCTATTTTGGCATCTTGCCCTGAGGCCCCTATTTTGGCAGACACGTGTCCGAATTCTCCTTTGGACTCCACAGCCACTTCTTCGGCCACCCCCATTTTGGCAGAAACGTGTCCGGAACCTCCTGCTGCCTCCACGGCTGCTTCTTCACCCCACCCTGTTTTGATAGACACATGTCCGAATTCTCCTGTAGCCTCCAAAACCACTTCTTCGGCCACTTGTCCAGAAGCGTCCACTTCAGTGACTCCTCCTACCACTACACACTTATCAGAGGAAGTCCACACATTTCCGGTCAATGTTGCCCCCAATAGACAAAAACCTCAGGCCTGGTATCCATATTCCGCCACAGACCTGAAGGAACTACGCCAGGCTATCAAAGATGACGGTGTTCATGCCCCATGGACCAGGTCCATTTTACAAGGCCTGCTTCAGAACCTTAATACCCCTCAAGATTGGAGAGATGTGACTCGTGCTACGCTCCCAGGCCCCCTCTTCCTGCAATGGGAGGCATTCTTTCGCGATGAATGTTTACAACAATCGCGGAAAAATATTCAAAATCAGCCAGAGAGTAATTTTGATGCATTGTTTGGAACAGGCCAATTAGAAACAGGGATTCAACAGGCGGAAGCCAAGTTTCCAGCGGGGTATTTTGATCAAGTACGCCTGTGTGCATTAAAAGCATGGGAGCGATTAACACCACCCATGGGAGCAGCCTCAGCCCCCATTCTCTCCCTGCAACAAGAACCTGATGAATCCCTCGCTAAATTCATTGCCAGGGTCCAGTCGAGTTTGGAAAGGAAGATTTATAATCCTGACGCTCGTTTTCTCCTACTGCGATCCATAGTCTGGGATGGAATGCTTCCGCATTTTCGACAGGCCTGTATCACTCTTAAAAATGAACACCCAGATACTTGGATTCTAGCTACACAGGATCTCAGATCAAGCTCTTTTCAAGGACCTATGTTACAGGCCTATGCAGCTACCTTACATAAGCAAAAAGGAGCTTGCTTTCAGTGCGGTCGCCAAGGGCATTGGCGTAACCAATGTCCAGAAAATAGACCGCGACCCCGCCTCCAGTCAGGGCGACCCCACCTCCAGTCAGGGCAACCCCGCCTCCAATCAGGGCAACCCCGCCTCCAGACAGGGAATCAGAGACCACGAATGCCTTGTCCCAGATGCCAGAAAGGATTTCACTGGAGGAGAGATTGTTGGTC
Organism: Erinaceus europaeus; assembly: GCF_950295315.1. Classification (NCBI taxonomy): domain Eukaryota; kingdom Metazoa; phylum Chordata; class Mammalia; order Eulipotyphla; family Erinaceidae; genus Erinaceus; species Erinaceus europaeus. Next base: position 200,801,940 of record NC_080162.1, read on the forward strand.
AAGGTTCCATAGGAACAGCACGCCTCTGCCAAATGTAAACAGGGATTTAAACTAGGTATGGGGCTTCCCTTAGCCCCGCCCCCAAGAGGGAAGGAAGCAGGTCGCCCGCTTGGTGCTGTGCCCTTCTTCCACAAACAGAAGCCCAGCTTGGGACCCAATCCGTCGCTATACCCACCACGCCAAGTAACAATAACAGAGGGTGAGCAGAAGGAGGAACCCGTGGTATGTGGGAACTTCCAGCATAGAAATAACCGGCTGGAGCAAGAGAACAGCTCGAATTCAGAGCCTGAGATTTTATGGACCACCCCTGTTTTAGAAAGGGGTCACCCAACTATGACAGTAAAGATTGGTAATATTCCTTTTAAGTGTTTGATTGACACGGGAGCAGATAAGACAATATTAAGACAAGCAGAGGTTCCCCAGAGTTGGGAACTCCTCCCAGGACCACGCTTACATGGTGTTGGAGGATTGACTAAGGCATTCCGCACACGAGATTCCCTTGTGTGGGAAGATCCAGAAGGGACTACCGGACGCTTTCAGCCTTTAATAGCTGATATAAGCACCAATTTATTGGGAAGAGACTTGCTGGAATCTTTAGATGTAGTGATATCCTCAGACACCTCTGCAGGACACCACACTCACTCCTGTGAGACTGCTAGACCCAACCAGCACCCCCAATACTAACTGCCACTGTTCGTAACAGAACTCCCCGCTTAGATTGGCTTTCTAATGAGCCTGTCTGGGTGGAACAGTGGCCTTTGCCTAGGGAGAAGCTAGAAATTTTAAAAAAACTCGTCCAAGAGCAGTTATCGTTGGGACACATTCGTCATTCTCGGAGCCCATGGAATACTCCAGTCTTTGTAATTAAAAAGCGCTCAGGAAAATGGCGCCTCCTCCAAGATCTTCGTGCAGTTAATAAAACCATGCAGGTTTGGGGCTCCCCCCAAAGGGGTTTGCCTCTTGCTTCCGCAATTCCCACAGGAATTCCAATCATAGCTATTGATATACAGGATTGTTTTTTCTCTATTCCCTTACACCCACAAGATTGTAAACGTTTTGCTTTCTCTGTTCCTTCTATTAATAATGCCAGCCCTGCCGATAGATTTGAATGGGTGGTACTGCCCCAGGGCATGGCTAATAGTCCTACTATTTGTCAAGAGGTTGTTAAATCTGCCCTTTTTCCATATATTCATAAGGGCCTTAAGGTTTTTCATTATATGGATGACGTGTTAATATGGGGAGAATTAGATACAGATCTCTCCGCCCTACGTGATTTTCTAATCCCTGCCTTAAAGAGAAGTGGACTTAATGTAGCTCCTGAGAAGATACAGCTAATCCCTCCAATATCTTTCTTAGGCTCAGAGATTTCCCTAACGCAGATTCGTCCTTTAAAACCTTGTGTTACTTTTCCTTCTAATCTCACTCTTGCTTCTTTACAAAGTTTTCTTGGAAATGTGAATTGGCTTAGGCAGTATCTTTATCTGCCTACGAGCTGCCTGCAACCACTGTTCGATCTGTTAAAAGGAAACAAACAGCCCTCCTCAAAGCGTATGTTAACCCCCGAAGCATCCTTGGCTCTGGAAAAAGTTAACCAGGCTCTCCAGGACATGCACCTCGTTCGATTCTCCCCCTCCTCTCCAGTAAATCTTCTAATCTTTAACTCCACCCCCACGGTAGTGGGGGCATTGTGGCAGAAACATGGCGTTCTCGAATGGCTTCATACGCCAGTAGGCGGAGCTCCAAGACTACTTACCGAGATTGATGCCTTAGCATTTATGGTTCGCCAAGGAAGAAACAGATCGGTTCAGGTCTTAGGAAGGGAACCAGATTCAATCATTCTTCCCTTTTCTCTCACTGATACAGAATGGCTCATACGCCACCATTCTCGTTTTGCCATAAGTTTAATGGGTTTTCCAGGACAATTAGATAATCATTTTCCCTCTAATAATTTGATAGCTTCTTTACCTCTGTTGCCTCTACTAGTACCTAAACTTTTCTCTCGAGATCCCATCCCCTCTGCTCCTACAGTGTTCACTGATGGTGGAAAAAAGGGAGCTGCTGCCCTTATATATTATCCAGACCAGCAATACCCCAAACCTCTCTTTACTGAACTTCCTGATAATTCCCCTCAGTACAAAGAACTTTATGCTGTTTTCCTTGCATTAAAAGCTGTACCAGAATCCTTCAACCTTTTTTCTGACAGTGTGTATACTGTTAACTTACTTCCATGGCTTGCTCGATCTTATGTAAGAATTGATGACAACCCACTTTCTCCTCTTTTAATTCAAATTGCCTCTATGCTCTGTTCTCGAACCCATCCACTGTATGTTCAGCACCTACATTCCCACAGCCCTCTTCCTGGTCCCCTGTCCGAAGGGAATGCTGCAGCTGACCGCCTTGCCTCCACAGGAATTCTCCTAGCCTCTGTCTCTAATCCTGCTGACTTTCATTCCCTAACCCATGTTAATCTTAAAGGTCTTCGAGCTCGATTTCCTGATATTCCTCTGCCACAGTTAAAACGTATTCTTGCTACATGTTCCTCCTGTGCAGGTCTAATCAAAACACCTGCTCTTCAGACTCTAGGGGTTAATCCTCGAGGTTTAAAAGCCAACGCTCTTTGGCAAATTGATGTTACCCACATACCTAACTTTGGCAAACAAAAATATGTGTTCGTCTCAATTGATACCTTCTCTAAGTTTATGTGGGCTACAGCTCAGACTGGAGAAAACTCAAAAAAGCTTATAAGCCATATGCTCTCCTGTTTTGCTGTAATGGGCTTACCTCTTCAACTTAAAACGGATAATGGACCTGCTTTTACCAGCAAACAATTTAAAGATTTTTGTTCCCTCTGGAACATTACTCATACTACAGGCATTCCGTATAATCCACAGGGACAAGGCATTGTTGAGAGGGCCCATCAAACTCTTAAGGCTCAATTAAATAAAGAAAAAGGGGAAATGTACCCCCCTAATATCCAGCTGGCAAAAGCCTTAACTACATTAAATCTCTTTAATATTTACAAAAACTCCGACCAACCTCCTATAATTCTTCATTGGCAAACACCACCCACCCTCCCAGCTATTAAAGTCAAATGGAAAGACCCACTTTAAAATTTGGAAAGGACCTGACCCCCTGTTGACTATGGGGAGGGGTTTCGCATGTATTTTTCCACAAAATTACTTCAAGCCTGTTTGGGTTCCTGCCCGCCATGTCCGGCAATACCCACATGATGGTGCTGATATCCCTGAAGAACAAGAAACACTGCAAGAAGACTGGCTGCAAGAGGACTGGCTACAGGATGCACCCCAGGATCCATAATACAGCATGGCAGAATCAAAAAAAAAAAAAATCTGATTCACAGAACTCTCCCCCCCCCCCCGAATGAATGTCTTATGCTATGACTGGCCAGTTGTGTTTTGTGAGTGAGTGAGTGAAAAAAAAAAATTGAGTGAGTTGAGTGACCAAAATTTTTGTATGACCCATTGTGCTCAGAGTACTCTGAAAGTTAACTGACTTTATATCAAACGGCTGGACGCAGCCATGGTTTCTGGAGACGTCCAGAAACAGTCCAAAAATTGTTCATTCCCCCTTTTGATTTCTTTTTTAAGTCTTGATATCAATATGAAATGTTTAGTCTTAAACTGTGTGAGTAAAGATGGTTCAACTATGACAGTAGTTCTAAATTCACATTTGAAATGATATATCTTATTTACAAGTTTTTCTCCTCCTGTGTGTTATAAACTATATATTTAATATGTGTGTTTCAAGTTTGGTAAACATTAACTTGACAGTTAAATCGTAACTTCGAAGTTACATTTTTACGAGAAGAGGTAAAATCAATTCATTTAAGTAACTGAGTGTTTAAGGTAAAACTCTAAATATTCAATGTGACAATTCATCATCTCCTAAGTTAAAATACAAATTCTCTATACAGGACATTTTTGGAGGGCCCCCAAAAATGTCCTGTAAGCTATCTTGTGGAAATTAATCCACAACAAATTTGGCATCAATCTGATATTGTAAATGTACCAAAAAAAAAAAAAATTGTCACTAAAATGTGTTAACTCTAGTAACCTGAGTTTGCTTAAAAACCCAATGTAAAAATAGTCAAGAATCAATATATGTAACTTAAACTCGGTATGAAAACTTTGCTATATAAAGACTGCTACATGAGGTCACGTAAGATGACCTTTACACAAAATTATAAAGATACCTAAACCAGTTATAATCATTGAGTTATCAATTGTAGTAAACTTCTAATTTGTTACAAAGTTTTTTCATAAGTAATTGACTACAGCTATGACAAGCCTTCGCATAAAGAAGCATCTGCTCATATAGAATCCCCAGAAATCCATCTTGGACCCCTGACCTCTGACATCACCCACAATTACAGCCATCCCCAGAAACCCATGATGTGACCTGACACGATCTGGAGAACCTGATTCACAGACTCCGAAGGACAAGACTTTCCTACTGCCTTTCTCTCAACCATTGGTGTCTGCTCTTCCTGCTTCTGTTTCGCCCATCATGTTTTGGCGGTTCCAGGTCACTCTCTACAGAGAAGAAAAGTTCCAGTGGCCGTCCTCCTCCATCAAGATAGACGTGTGGCATTTATTTCCTGGCCGTTGACATTGGACTGATGCTTCTATAGAACTTGCTGGACACTCCTTCTATACTCCTGGACTTCTTGAAGAATGACTGTAGCAGGCTGACTCGGGATTTTGCAATGCCAGATCACCCCTCTAGCCCCTCGGCTTATCAGGCCCCCACTCCTCCACCCATCAGGCTCACTCTGTCTCTTGCTACTCTTACTTATCCCTCCGTCTTGTGCTAGTTCTTTTTAAAGACACTTACACACTATCATTCTGCTTTCTTCCCAACAGGTTTCCGTTCACCCCTACACTGCTATTCCCCTGACAGAGATGAAGCCTTTTACAGACATTGACCCAGTTATATATGGCCATTAAGTAAGAGGGAGATGTTGGGGAATTGTGAGGATATGGTTGAGCTTGGAAGGGCTTGAGCCTGAGGGGTGTGTCAATCCTGTTAGTCTCTCTCTCCACGGAGAGGTTGAGCAAGGAGGGACAGTAGAACCCCAAAAAAGGTGTGCCTCTTATCAGTCTCCCTGCCTCACAAAGTGCCCCACACTCCTGATACTATGGCAAAAAGTTAAAAAGAAAGGGGGAGATGTTGGGTAGTTGCCATCTCCCCCTGGCTTCTTCTTATCCATATGCCTATATAGGGATTTACTGATGCAAAGGTTTGGTCTATTTACATAAATCACTTTTACATAAAGCACTCCAGGGCATTGGTGGTTCAGTTATAGGATTCTCGCCTGTTCCGCCCCCTCCTTGTCACACTCTGATTTTCACCAGTCACTTTTCTCTCCACCCTCTCTATATCACATCCTGTTTCCACCCTACTTGGAGAGTATAAAAACAGCTGCTCTTCTGATTAAAGACACTTGGAAATTGCTTTCCGGCTCTGAGAGTTCCAGAGTGTATCTCCTGCGGAAGTTGGTGCAGCACGCGTTCCTGATCCCTCTCCCACACAGCAGCCTAGATCAGCTCCAGTTGAGTTCTCTCCAACCCAGAGAGCACCGGCTCGGGAAGAAGTACCCTCAGGTTATCCCGGCACTTGAGCACTTTGAAGCAGTGAGAAGAAGAAGCAGAGGGATAAATGCTTATCCATGTTCATTTATTGATGGAAACTTCTGAGCATTGTTCTATGTTTGTTACTCCCAGTAGAGTTGAATCACAGTAATTCTTCCTTGGATAATTCACATTTCCATTACTTGCTTCATGAACTTCTTCCAAACTCACTCAGTAATTTAAGACTGTTATTGAAGAGTCTGTAAGGAGTTGTAGTGTTCAAGTCTATAGGAGGAAAGATTTAGCGTCCTGGCAAAGACTCCTTGGACTGAATCCTAATCTCTTGGACTGAACCCTGTGATTTGGAAGCGGTAGTGCTCTAATGAGATGAAGATGCAAGAACAGCCTTAGCAGGAACATGAAGAGGTCAGAAGCCTCAGAGAAATGGGAATGACTGACTTCTTATGTTAGACCAGAGAGTACTCCACACATCATGTTCCCTGGGAGAGTATACAGGATGCAGGCTTATTAGTTGTGTAAACTATAGACTTTGTGATGTCAAGCTTTGTCTTGGCTTTCTGCTATATTCTTTACTATCTAGAACAAATATAACACATGCTCAGAAAGTATTTGTCCAATGAAGAAGTACAGTTTGTGTGAAACTTTTTCTTGTCATTATAAATGTTCTTAGGGTATCTTCCAAGATGTACATTTATTAGATAACAAATGAATGATTTGAAAGTTTAAACTTAATATTCAGTAACTTCATTTCTTCTTGTTCTTATTTTTTATTATCTTTATTTATGTATTGGGTAGAGACATACAGAAATCAAGAGGGAAAGGGGTGATAGAGAGAAAGAGAGACACCTGCAGCACTCTCAAAGATTTCCCCACTGCAGGTGGGTACTGGGGGCTTAACCCCTGGATCTTGTGCCTTGTAACATCTGCACTCAACCAGGTGTACCACCATCTGGTCCCAGTAACTTCATTTCAAATTGTAAGATATTTTCTTTGCTATGATATACTTTAAGAACTTTCTATATTCTGCACTATTTATTGCCTATGTAATTGTAACTCCACTGTATATTCTAATCCATCACATTCCTCCATAGCACTTATAAAGATTTTCCAGTTGGGTGGGTGGAAAAATGACCCCTTATTTTGTTATCATTTATGACACTGAGCACGCATTAGCTCTCTGACTTTCTCCTGTTAATATTACTATTCTTTTTCCAATTAAGGATTCATTCATTTTTGATGAACTCCTTAAATAAAAACATACAGCATTCTTCTATTCTAATGAATCCTTCATGTTTCATTGTCCTGTGCACTGTATATACATTTTTATAGATGCTTATTTATGTTGCAAGATAGCACATCGTTCAGTCTTCTCATTTGTAGCTTCTGTTGCTTTTATGCTGAGCAAGTCTATCCTCTTCTGCAAAGCAATAAATCTTCTTATGTTTGCACCTAGCTTCTTTGTCCATACAAACCATTCATCTAAACGGGACTTATTTTGCTTTTGGTGCTGAGAACTTAAAATATATGTACATTTTACACCATGTTTTGAATGATCTATTTCTTCCTATGTGTTATTTTTCCCTTATCATATATGAATTCTTACATCCATGAAGTTGTTTCTGATCTGTGTGCCTTGTTTCACTGATATTGGTGTCTAATTCAGAGACAATTATCGCTAATTGAGTAAAAAAAATAATAATGGTTCTTTTAAGACATAATTTATACCAAAAATTCACCTTCTGAGCATGTAGAATGTACTGATGTTTATTGTGCCATCACCCCAAAAAAGTTTACAGAACTTCCATGATCTCAGAAAGAACCCACTCTCCATTTTCACCTCTGGCCAGTCCCCTAGGGCCACTACTCTACCTCCTGTCTCTAAGTATCTACTTCTTTTGTGGAAAACTTTCTATGAATTAGGTCAGAGTGTGGTGTCTTTCATAGACTGTAACATTTCAACAAGTCTGTTGATCTGAGAACTCAGGAAGGCTTAAGGTTTTTTTTCTCTTCCGTCACTCCCTTCCCTCCCTTACTTCATCTACTGAAATTCTCTAGTTCTTTTTTTTTTTTTTTTTTGGTTTAATAATTTTTATTCCTTTTTGTTCTTGGGTTTTACCATTCCTGATGACTTTTTCCAGACAGAAATGGTTACAGAGAGACAAAGGGAGAAACTAGGTTCAAACCTTAGTTGCAGGCTTGGTAAAGCAGGAGACTCCTGAGGTGAACCATCTTGTCTCACTCTTATTTTTAAAAATTTTATTAGTGAATTAATAATTATTAATAAGATTGTAAGATAACAGGGGAACAAATCCATAGTTCCCATCACCAGAGTTCCATGTCCCATCCCTTCTGTTAGAAGCTTCTCTATTCTTTATCCTTCTGGGAATATGAACCAAAATTCATTATGGGATGCAGAGGGTGGAAGGTCTGGCTATGTAACTGCTTTTCTGCTAGACATGGGCATTTACAGGAGGATCCATACTAATTTTCCCTACTGGGATGGGGCTCTGGGGAGGTGAGGTTCCAGGGCACACTGGTGTGTTCATCTGCCCAGGGAAGTCAGGATGGTATCATCATGGCATCTACAACTTGGTGGCTGATCTTGTTTTTCAGCTTCTGTCTGTGAATGATATCATCCTATATATATATATATATATAATTTAAGAAAGGAGACATTAACAAAAGCATAGAATAAGAGGGGTACAGTTCCGCACAATTCCCATAACCCGATCTCCACATCCCATCCCCTCCCCTGATAGCCTTCCCATTCTCTATCTCTCTGGGAGTATGGATCCAGGGTCATTGTGGGTTGCAGAGGATGGAAGGTCTGGCTTCTGTAATTGCTTCTCCGCTGAACATGGGATGGGCGTTGACTGGTCAATCCATACTCCCAGTCTGTCTCTCTCTTTCCCTAGTAGGGTTGAGCTCTGAGGAAGTGGAGCTCCAGTACACATTGATGGGATCATCTGCCCAGGGAAGTCTGGTCAGCATCCGGAACCTGGTGGCTGAAAAGAGAGTTAACATACACAGTCAAACAAATTGTTGAACAATTATGGACCTAAAGACTGTAATAGTGCAGAGGAAGTGTTGGGGGTATTCCCTGAAAGCTCTTGTGTACTTTTGCTTTCAAGTATATATTTTTCCCCTAGTTTATGGGCACGGGTGAACCTATGCTCTATCTCAGGGGACCTGGACTATAACTAGGTTTGGGGACTTTATTGGGGAGTGGAACACCTGGAATGGAATTAGAGAATACTATGAAAGGAAAGGTCTCACCCAAGTGATGAGGCTGAAGGGTTGTCATTCCACACCTGAAGTCTATGGTCACAGTCTGAAGTGAAGCATGCTGGGGTGGCACTCATTGGGTTGATTAAGTTGCGATCCGCGGATGCAATATTATTTGATTTGAATTGAGAGAAGCATGCAGAAAAGTGGGCCCCACCCTAAGGTTCCAGGACGGGGGGATATATAGGCTCTATAGTGGAAATGTGAGGTTCCTGTTGTCTTAGGGTCCAAGAAGACAATGGATAGTTATTGTTACCATCACATTATTTGGTGATAGGGTTAACTTTGGAAAGTCCCTTTGATAGGGTTTGGGGTATAATACCCAGCATCTTGTATATAGCTGTGCTATCGGTTGCTTCTGTTCTCCCTGGTCTAGGCTTTTGGGAGAGAACATATCAAAGACAGCCTATGTATTAAAAAGACTCAGTCTGTGTTTTAAGAAGTTCTAGACATATTATCAGTTTTTCACTTCTCATATTAATTAAATGGTGGTTTATATAATGTTTACACTTTAATAGGAATGTACATAAACACCACTCCCACCACCAAAAGACTGTGTCCCATCCCCCCCACCCACTCCCACCCCCACCCCCCCACCTTCCACTGTGCCAGGAAGCCCAATGGCCACCCTCCCCTTCACCACAGTCTTTTTACATTGGTGCCCTGCTCTTGATTTAATCAAATCCTGATTTTAGTTTCTCTTTCTGTTCTTCTTTCTCAACTTCTGTTGATGAGTGGGGACATCCCATACTCATCTTTATCTTTCTGACTTAGCTGACTTAACATAATTCCTTCTAACTCTGTCCAAGATGGGTCAGATAAGGTGGGCTCATTGTTCTTGATAGCTGCATAGTATTCCATTGTGTATACATACCACAGCTTTCTCAGCCACTCATCTGTTGTTGGGCACCTGGGTTGCTTCCAGGTTTTAGCTATTATGAATTGTGCTGCTATGAACATAGATGTACATACATCTTTTTGGTTGGGTGTTATGGAGTCCTTGGGGTATATCCCCAGGAGAGGAATTACTGGTTCATATGGAAGGTCTATGTCTAGCCTTGTAAGAGTTCTCCAGACTGCTGTCCAGAGAGGCTGGACCAATTTACATTCCCACCAGAAGTGTAAAAGTGTTCCTCTGTCCCCACAACCTCTCCAGCATTTGTTGCTGCTGTCCTTTTTGATGTATGCCATTCTCACAGGAGTGAGGTGGTATCGCAATATTGTCTTTATTTGCATTTCTCTGACAATCAGCGACCTGGAACAGTTTTTCATATGTTTGTTAGCCTTTTGGATCTCCTCTGAGGTGAATGTTTTGTTCATATCCTCTGCCCATTTTTGGATGGAGTCATTTGCTTTTTTGGTGCTAAGTTTGCTGAGTTCTATGTATATTTTGGTGATTAGTCTCTTGTCTGATGTTTGGCATGTGAAGATCTTCTCCCATTCTGTGAGGGGTCTGTTTGTTTGTTTAATAGTTTCTTTGGCTGTGCAGAAGCTTTTCAATTTGATGTAGTCCCATTGTTTTGTTTCTGCTTTAGTCTTCCTTACAATTGTGTTTGTTTCATCAAAGATGTCCTTGAGGTTTAGGTGGGAAAGTGTTTCACCAATGTTTTCCTCTAAGTATTTGATAGTTTATGGTCTGACATCTAGGTCTTTGATCCATTTGGAGTTGATTTTTGTTTCTGGTGAGATAAGGTGGTTCAATTTCATTCTTTTGCATGTTATAACCCAGTTTTCCCAGCACCATTTATGGAAGAGAGCCTCCTTCTTCCATTTAATCCTTTGGGCCCCCTTATCAAAGATTAGATGTTCATAGGTGTGGGGTTTAGATCTGGGCTTTCAATTCAGTTCCATTGGTCTGTATGCCTATTTTTGTTCCAGTACCAGGCTGTTTTGATTATAATATAGTTTAAGATCTGGGAGTGTGATGCATCCATTTCTGTTTCTTTTCCTCAAGATGGTTTTGGCCATTCTAGGTGTTTTCTGGTTCCAGATAAATGAATGTAGTTTTTGTTCTATTTTCTTAAAGAAGCTTGGTGGAACTTTGATGGGTATTGCATTAAATTTATATATGGCTCTGGGGAGAATATTCATTTTGATGATATTTATTCTTCCAATCCATGAGCATGGGATGTCTTTCCATTTCTTGGTATCAGTTTCTATTTCCTTGAATAGTGACTCATAGTTTTCAGTATACAAGTCTTTCACTTCTTTGGTCACCTTTACTTCTAGGTATTTTATTGATTTTGTTGCAACAGTGAATGGGAGTGGTTTCTGGATGTCTTCTTCTTCAGATTTAGTGTTTGCATAGAAAAATGCCACTGATTTTTGTACATTGATTTTGTAGCCTGATACCTTTTTAATTAATTTATTTATAAAATGGAAACACTGACAAGACCAAAGGATAAGAGAGTTACAGTTCCCACTACCAGAGCTCCGTATCTCATCCCCTCTTCTGATAGCTTTCCTATTCTTTATTCCTCTGGGAGTATGGACCCAGGGTCATTGTGTGGTACAGAAGGTGGAAGGTCTGGCTTCAAAATTGCTTCCCCGCTGAACATGGGTGTTGATTGGTCAAGCCATATTCCCAGCCTGTCTCTCTCTTTCCCTAAGTGGGGAGATGGGGCTCTGGGGAAGTGGAGCTCTAGGACACATGGTGGGGTCATCAGCTTGGGGAAGTCTGGTTGGTATCATGGTAGCATCTGGAACTTGGTGGCTGAAAAAGAGTTAACATATAAAGCCATACAAATTGTTGGTTAATCAGGAACTTCTAAACAAGTTCTCAAGGTCCATTTGTAGGAGAAGCTATCCTAATTAAAAATTTAAAACCCCAAGCACCAGAACATAAAGCATTTGGTAGAGCGTACACTTTACCATTCACAAGAACCTGAGGTCAAGCACCCTTCACCACATGGAAGTTCCATGCATGATAGGTACTCTGGGAAGGGGAAGGAAGGGAAGGGGTGGGAAGGGAAGGAGTGGGAAGGGAAGGGGTAGGGGTAGGAAGGGAAGGAAAAGGAAGGGAAGGGATGGGGTAGGAAGGGAAGGAGTGGGAAGGGAAGGGGAAGGAAGGGAAGGAAAAGAAAGGGAAGGGGTGGGAAAGGAAGGAAAAGGAAGGGAAGGTGTGGGAAGGGAAGGAAAAGGAAGGCAAGAAAAAGGAAGGGAATGAAAAGGAAGGGAACAAAAAGCAAGGGAACGAAAAGGAAGGGAAGGAAAAGGAAAGGAAGGATGAGATGGAAGGGGTGGGAAGGGAAGGGAAGGAAATGGAAGGGAAGAGATGAGAAGGGAAGGAGAGGGAAAAACGACCTCTGGGAATGGTGGGTTTGTCATGGCACTGAGTCCCAGTGATAAACCTAGTAGCAGTAAAAAATAATAAAATGGTACAGAATTGACTAAGGATGCTGTTAAGACTGGTTTAGTTGAGTTGTTATGAGGAAAATGTACCAATATTGTTAATATAACCATGGTTTATTTTGTTTCAAAAATTTGATAGTCTATTTATTTGACCTGAAAGAAAAGTAGAAATGATAATGAGGACAAAAATTCCAGGACAAGTCTTGCTGGAAGTGGGGAAATGTCAGGTTAAGTACAGAAAAGAGGTTGAACAAATCCATTAAGTGGATAGGCAAGAAGTCACAAAAGAAAATTAAAAAAAGAAATCACAAAAGAAAACAAAGCCATTCAGTCATAAGCACTCAAAGCAGGCAGTGGGGAGATCTCCATGCTGGCCTGCCTCAGTGAGCTCCTTAGAATCTTCTTCTAAAAGTTCATTTTCTTAATGTAAGTGAGTCATTCCAAAGATCAAATTATACTGATTGTGCTTGGCTTAAAAGATCAGAAAGTGTATAGCCCATTATTTTTTTAAAAAAAAACACTTCTAGCTAATTTTTAAAATAAAACACTATCACTTAAAAGCATAATTTATCGGGGTTTGGCCATAGTGCAGCAGGTTAAGCACACATGGTGCAAAGTGCAAGGATCAGCGGAAGGATCCCTGTTGGAGACCCCGGCTCCCCACCTGCAGGGGAGTCTCTTCACAGGCAGTGAAACAGGTCTGCAAGTGTCTGTCTTTCTCTCCCCCTCTCTGCCTTCCCCTCCTCTCTCCATTTCTGTCTTTCCTATCCAACAAGGAACGACATCAGCAACAACAACGATAATAACCACAACAAGGCTGCAACAACAAGGGCAACAAAAGTGGGGGGAAAAGGGATAATTTATCAAATACCCAGGGTGGAGGGGGGCTGTGATTAGAGGACTCTAGGGAACTACACTTTCCTGTCACAGCACAGACTCACCTGCATTCACAGTGTGAAAGACAGTCCCAGCATTACCTCCTTTCATGCTCATAAAGGACCTAGGAAATGGGAAATTATTCCTGACTTCATAGGCATACAACTTCACAGGCTCAGAAATACATGATGATTAGTTTCAGGTCATTCAGCAAAATGGATCAAGAGCCAACACTGACAGTATACAAGGTGGACTCCTCCTAGCTGCTCAGGCTCCTTATTGCTATTATTATTATTAGTGGTTTAATGGTGATTAACAAGATTGTAAGAGAGCTGGGCTACAATTCCATACATTTCCTACCACCAGAGTTCCATATCTCATCCCCTCCATTCTTTTTCCTTCTGGGACTATGCACCAAAATTCTTTATGGGGTGCAGAAGGTGGAAGGTCTAACTTCTGTAATTGCTTCTCCACTGGACATGGACATTGAAGGAGGATCTGTACCCCTAGTATGTTTCTATCTTTCCCTAGTCAGGTAGGGTTCTGGGGAGGTGAAGTTGTCTGCCCAGGGAAGTCAGGATGGCATTATGATAGTGTCTGCAGCTTGGTGGCTAAAAGGTCATAAGATATAAAGCAGGACAAATTGCTTATTGAACAGGTACCCAAAGATATGAATAGAAAAAAAAAGAAATTAGGGGTCTTTGAACAGAATGAAGCTAGGAAGTCTATTCTGAGTATATTCCATGGGGCCATAACTTTAGCAATTTTTACCTGAGCCTGACAGCTGACATGCAGGTGAACTAAAAATATTGTCTGGGAAGATGGTGTCAGAGTTGAGACTAGGGCTAGAAAGATGGAAGAAAGTAGCTCCCAAAATATGAGGAAAATAGATAAATGTCATTAAATGTTTACCCTCACTGATCTGTTGTAGGCCCATATGTATTCATATTTAGCACAGGAGCCTGTGTGACCTCTTAGTCCCTATTCATGTGAGTTCACAGTTTTCTCTGGCCCAGCTATCCCATGTCCACTAGTTTAGGAAAGCTATCTGCACTGAGAAACTCAAGACCTATTATTACAATCTAGCTCTGCTCATGAAACTTGTACCTACTACACTATAAATAAGAGATGGCCAAAGATTTCCATTGACCTGTCAAGTTTAATTGTACTGGCCTCCAGAGGTCTTTAACTGAAGGGTTCTATGAATAAATAGACTCAACTGGACAAAACACAAGTTAGATTAGCAACAGCTGCCAAAGTTCAGATGGAGCAGTAAAAGAGGGCATGTCATATGTGCTACCACAGGGTCCTACAACCCATAAACCCTTTCAAATCCCAGGCCTGAAGATTGTGTCTATATAGAAATGTCAGCATCGGTGGCTCACTTGGTTGGGCACATGTGTTACCGTATGAAAGGAGCGAGGTCAAGACTTTGGTTCCCCACCTTGGGTGGGGGCCCATGAGTGGTGAACATGTTTTGCAGGTGTATCTCTTTCTCTCTCCCCCTCTATTTCCCTCTTCCATCTCAATTTATCTCTGCTTATCCAGTAAATGAACAAATAAGTAGTGCTATTTTTAATTTCTTAATTTACTTTAGTTTAATGAGAGATACAGAGACCAGAGCCCTGTTCATCTCTGGCTGATGGTGATGCTGAGTATTGAACCTGGGGCCTCAGAACCTCGGGCAGGAGAATTGTTTACAGAACCATCATGCTGTTTCCTCAGCCTGAAAAAGTAATACTAAAAAAAAAAATGTCTGGATCATAAATAAGAGAGGTCCTATGTGCACTTAGCTCAGTGTACCGCCACCCAGACCTATAAATAAAAGAGGAATGAAAACTTTGGATTATGAGTAGAGGAGGAATAGAGACTCATAGATAATGTAGCTTATGTATTGATTTGCTTCTTCTTGCAGACACAGGGAAGACAGAGAGAAAAAGATGATAGCACCAAAGTTTCCTTCATTGTGGTGAGGACAGGGCTTAAACCCAGGTGAAACACCTGGCAAAGCAACACACTATTCAGGTGAGCTATTTCACCAGTCCACACTTGCTCTCTGTAACTCAATGAGCAGCTCGAGACTTTTTTTGTATCACAACATTCCCAAATATTCATACTTCACATTTTCAGAATATCCTCACTCGGAGAAGTTCAAGACACCACACTTCACATACACTTTTGTATGTTTTCCAATTTCCAGCTGTAAAAATATAATAAGTATCAGTTTAACAAAGGACAATTTTGACTCTCTTTTTCCCCCTCCCCTCTTTTTGCTTCCAGGGTTATTGCTGGGGCTGGGTGCCTGCATTACAAATCCTCTGCTCCTGGAGGCCTTTTTTCTCATTTTGCTACCCTTGTTAATAGCTGTTGTTGTTGGATAGGACAGAGAGAAATCAAGAGAAGAGGGGAAGACAGAGAAGGGGAAAGAAAGATAGACATCTGCAGACCTGCTTTATCATCCGTGAGGTGACCTGAAGCTCAAACTAGGATCCTTACACAGGTCATTGGACTTTGCACTATGTGCACTTAATCCTCTGTGCTACTGTTCAGCCCAACCCACCCACCATCTCTCTCTCTCTCTCTCTGTCTCTCTCTGTCTCTCTCTCTCTCTCTCTCTTTCTCAACCAGAGTTACTGCTGTACCCTTCTACCTTGCCTTTTGGAAGTGTTTCTCCATGAGAAACTCTGGGCAAGTTTTGGATTTAATTGTTTTATTATTATTTATAGAAAGGATACATTGACAAAACCATAGGATAAGAGGGGTACAACTCCTCACAATTTCCACCATCAGAACTCTGTATCCCATCCCCTCCCCTAATAGCTTTCCTATTCTTTATCCCTCTGGGAGTATGAACCCAGGGTCATTATGGTATGCAGAAGGTGGAAGGTCTGGCTTCTGTAATTGCTTCCAGGCTGAACATTGGCATTGACAGGTTGGTCCATACTCCCAGCCTGCCTCTCTCTTTCCCTAGTGGGTCAGGCCTCTGGGGAAGTGGGGTTCAAGGATCATTGGTGGGGTCATCTGCCCAGGGAAGTCCCATTGGCATCATGGTAACATCTGGACTCTGGTGGCTGTAAAGATAGTTAACATATAAAGCCAAACAGGTTGTTGACTAATAATGAACCTAAAGACTGGAATAGTGCAGATGAAGAGGTGGTGGTGGGGGTTCTCTGTTCTTTAGATACCTAATAGGCCCATTTTAGTTATATTCCAAAGGACCCATGACTGTACTAGTCCCTCCCCCCCCGAAATCTGTTATGCAGGTGGATCTAAGTTATTGTCTAGTGAGATGATGTCATCATGGCTGTGAAAAGGACCAGAAAGCTGGATATGGGAATAGAGTAGCTCCCAAATATGGGAAAGATGTATAAATATTGTTGACAGTAAACCTCATCGATTTGATGTGATCTGGAGCCCATATTCAGCTTAGGAGCCTATGTGACCTCTGCATACCTGTAGATCTGCCCTCACATTCTGTTGTCATGAGTAGGAGTGTTCCAAGCTGCCCCAGTATCAACCCATCTTCCTCAGGTGTAGCATAGAGTATGTTGTCCATCCTCCCTTCAGAGGATGGAACATTCTACACCATTGTTGATCCAAGTTGAGGGCAAAAGCCCACAAAGGGGTCTATTTTGTTGTTCCTGATAGAGATGACTGGTAATATTGGGGGGAGGGATTTATTTGAGGTCTAGGCCCATCATGTCTGTTTGGGAATCTCAGGACTCCCTGACTAGGGCCCCAGCTGATGGGGTGGCCTGATAGTGACTAAAGAGTCATTGTTAAAGTTTGCCAGTCTCTTGCCCTTATTCAGCTTTTGCAGACCTTGCTTTGGTAAGGTTAGCTTTGGAGTGAGTGAGAGAACTGTAATAGGAAGTAGGTGAGTAGGGTATCTAAGTCTGAGTAGACACTATTTCATTATGAACTTCATACTGACTCACTGCAGACTATTGTGTACTTTTGCTTTCAGATATATACTTTGCCCTAATTTATGGTTACATGTGAACATATGCTCTATCTCACAGGACCTGGTCTATATCTAGGTTTTGGGACTTTGTTAGGAAGTGAACCAGCATTGTGCTACTTCGAGTCTGTCTGTGTCTGTTTCCTCAGTTGCAAAATGAGGCTGATGGCAATAGACTCCACCAAATTGCTCTAGGAACTAGATCTTGCACATAGAGTCCCTGGCAGAGAATCTGGTGTTTGCACGCCTTGTCCTTCTTTCCAGGCTCCTCGACACTAATGTTCCTGTAACAGAACTACTGTGTACTTTCTAAGAAGTGTTTATGCTCCCCTTCCACTATGCTGGGACATCAGTGTGCCCTAGGATTCCCCCACATGGCACTAACAGTGGATTCTCCCACATGCACTAACAAGTTTTCTTGACTGAAAATTTGAAATTATATTTTGATATCTTGTGTATTTGTCCTCTGCCTCCTTTAAGATCATTAACTATCGATTGTCTTTTTGAACCCTAAGACAGCAGGAACCTCACATCTCCACTATAGAGCCCCTACTTCCCCCAGTCCTGGAACCCTTGCATAGGGCCCACTTTCCCGTATACGTCTCCCAATCCATACCAAATAATATTGCATCCACCGATCACAACCTAACCAACGCAACGATTGCCACCTCAACATGCTTCACCTCAGACTGTGTCCAGAGACTTCACGTGTGGAATGACAACCCTTCAGCTTCATTACTTGGGTGAGACCTTTCCTTTTATAGTACACTCTAATTTCATCTCAGGTGGTTCACCTTCTAACAAAGTCCCATAACCTAGATATACACCAGTTTCTGTGAGAGAGAGCTTATGTTCACACGTATCCATAAACTACTGCAAAATATATACCTGAAAGCAGAAGTACACTAGAGTTTGCAGTGAGTACCTCCCTAACACTTCCTCTTCACTATTCCAAGCTTGGGATCCATGATTGCTCAACAATTTGTTTGGCTTCGTATGTTAACTCTCTTTTCAATCACCAGGTTCCAGATGCCACCAGGATGCTGGCCAGGCTTCCCTGGATTGAAGACCCCGCCAATGTGTCCTGGAGCTCAGCTTTCCCAGAGACACACCTTACTAGGGAAAGAGAGAGGCAGACTGGGAGTATGGACCGACCAGTCAACGCCCATGTTCAGCGGGGAAGCAATTACAGAAGCCAGATCTTCTACCTTCTGCAACCCTCAATGACCCTGGGTCCATGCTCCCAGAGGGCTAGAGAATGGGAAAGCTATCATGGGAGGGGGTGGGTTAAGGAGATTGGGTGGTGGTAATTGTGTGGAGTTGTACCCCTCCTACCTTATGGTTTTGTTCATTAATCCTTTCTTAAATAAAAAATTAAAATAAATAAATAAATAAATAAAATAAATATTAAAAATAATAATAATAATAATTACTGACAAGCTTGTAGGATAAAAGGGGTACAATTCTATACAATTCCCACTACCAGAGTTCCATATCCCATCCCCTCCATTGGAAGCTTTCCTATTATTTATTCCTCTCAGAGAATAGACTCAGGATCATTATAGGGTACAGAAGGTGGGAAGTCTGGTTTCTGTAATTGCTTCTCCACAAAACATAGGCATTGGTGGGTGTATCTATACCCTCGACCTGTGTCCATCTTTTCCTAGGGGTGTAGGGCTCCTGAGAGGCAGGATTCTAGGACACACTGGTGAGGTCGTCTGCCCAGGGAATTCAGGTTGGCATCATGGTAGCATCTACGACTTGGTGACTGAAAATCATTAAGTTACAGAGCAGAACAAATGCTCTTTGTGATCTTCTATCAAGAGAAAAAGGAAATTACTACTAGGAATGGTGGAGTAATGCAGGCCACCCATAATAACCCTGGTGGCATAAAAAAAATCACGTCTTCACAAACAACTTAAGATTCATGCAATATTTTTCTCCATCTCCCCACCCCCAGTCCAAATGCAGGAGCTTATTTTCAGTCCCCTTCTCCTGAGCAGATGGCACCATTATTGGAAGTCTTCCTGGGCCCATTCTTCATTCTTCACATTCTACACACACGCGCGCACACACACACACACACACACACACACACGCAGCATGTCTCTTCTGTGCATCTGTCACCCTTGTTCTACATGAAAAACAATATTCTCTACTGTATTGAGATTGTAATTGTATTTCTCCATCCTCTACAGAAATCACTGCATTCTAAAGGCTACTGAGTCCTGAAATCCTGTCCTCCTCACTTCAGCTGAGTGCTTGATAGCATCACATGAATATTAGAGATACTTGGCATTGTCCACATTTCCAGTGGAACTCACAACCTCTGCCCTGTAATTTAGTGTTTATTCTGATCTTCCCTGGCTTACTAGGTTCTTTGAAGAGTCACTGAAAGAAGTCACTGAAGAGTCACTGAGGCAGGGGGTCAAAATCAAATATATATTTTTAAGTTTTTATTTATAAAATGGAAATACTGACAAGACCATAGGCTAAGAGGGGTACAATTCCACACAATTCCCTCCACCGGAACTCCATATCCCACCACCTCCACTGAAAGCTTTCCTAGTCTTTTTCCTTCTGGGAGTATGGACCCAGAGTCATTGTGGGATGCAGAAGGTGGAATTTCTGGCTTCTGTAATTGTTACCCCACTGAACATGGGCATTAACAGATAGATCCATACTCCCAGCCTGCCTTTCTCTTTCCCTATCAAGGCAGGGTTGTGGGGGAATGAGAGCTCCAGGACACATTGGTGGGGTTGTCTGTCCAGGGAAGTCTGGTTGGCATCATGGTATCATCTGGAACCTGGTGGCTGAAAAGAGAGTTAACATATAAGGCCAAACAAATTCTTGACTAATCATGAACCTAAAGGTTAGAATAGTGCAGATGAAGAGCTGGGGGGGGGGGTGTCTCCGTTCTGTAGATAGCTAGTAGGCCTATTTTAGTTATATTCCAAAGGTCCTGTGGCTATACTAGTTTTTTTTTCTCTTCTTTTATCCCCCGCTGAGCCTGTAATATGATATGCAGGTGGATCCAAGTTATTGTCTAGGGATGATGTGTCCATCTTTATTCCAGCATCACACTGGTTTTTATTTTTAATTTCTATATTAGGGGACTAATGGTTTACAGTTGACTGTGAAATACAATACTTTGTACACACATCACATTTGGCAGTTTTCCACATTGTTAACGATTCAATCAATTCCCTCTAGTGCATTCTTCTTCTATTATTTGCCACTTGTTTGGATTCTAGTTTCCATGAATGTCTCCTCTAGGTGGTCACATTTATACTTATATGATTACATATGTAGCAAGGGCAATGGAAGAACATACAGAGGACTGTGCAGACAAAATAACTATTTTCTCCAAAGATATGTTGTGGCTATATTTCCAGAGTACAGAGAGAACATAACATTTATATTTAGGAAATACCCCTCAAATGAACACAGATTCTTTTGAGTTGAAGTATAAATAAGAGTAAGAATTTAGGGACCAAATGGTGATGCATCTGGTTAAGTGCACATGTTATAGTGTGCAATGACCCAGGGTCAAGCCCCTGGTCCCCAACTGCAGAGAAAGCTTCATGGTTGCTGAGTCAGCCATAGGTGTCTTTGTTTCTTTCTCTCTCTACCTCCCCTTCTCCTCTCAGTTTCTCTCTTTCTTTTTTTTTAAATTTTTATTTATAAAAGGAACAATTTCTCTATTTCTTTTTGAATTGGTTTTTCTTTTTCTTTTTTTTCATTTTTTCTGAATTTATAAAAAGGAAGTGTTAACAAAACCATAGGATAAGGGGGTACAACTTCGCACAATTCCCACCACCAAAGCTCCGTATCCCCTCCCTTCCCCTGATAGCTTTCCTATTCTTTAACCCTCTGGGAGCATGGACCCAAGGTCACTGTGAGATGCAGAAGGTGGAAGATCTGGCTTCTGTAATTGCCTCCCTGCTGGACATGGGCATTGACAGGTTGGTCCATACTCCCAGCCTGCCTCTCTCTCTCCCTAGTAGGACAGGGCTCTGGGGAAGCAGGGCTCCAGGACATATTGGTGGGGTTGTCTGTCCAGGGACGTCTGGTTGGCATCATGGTAGCATCTGGAACCTGGTGGCTGAAAAGAAAGTTAACATATAAAGCAAAACAGAGACTTCCCAACTCTTCCTCTGCACTATTCCAACCTTCAGGTTCGTGATTAGTTTCTCTATTTCTATCCAACAATGATAATAATAAAAATAAGAGAGTAAGAACATAAGGAAAAGAAGAGAAATAAGTTTAGAGATATACAACAGGAAACAGGGGAATCGGGCAGTTGTAGTGCAGCAAGCTAAATGCATGAGGGGCAAAGCGTAAGGACCAGTGGAAGGATCCCAGTTCAAGCCCCTGGCTCCCCACCTGCAGGGGAGTTACCTCAGAAGGAGTGAAGCAGGTCTGCAGGTGTCTATGTTTCTCTCCCCCTCTCTGTCTTCCCCTCCTCTTTCCATTTCTCTCTGTCCTATCTGACAACAATAGTAAGTACAACAGTAAAACAATAAATTTAAATTTAAAAAGTTAAAAAAACAAATCAAAACAGGAAACGGGGCAGCAAGCAGTGCCACATCTGGCTAAGTGCACACAAGTCCAGGTTCAAGCCCCTGATCCCCACTTGCAGGGGGCAAGCTGCACAGTGGTAAAGCAGGGCTGGGATCATCTTTGTCTCTTTCTTTCTATCTTCCCTTCCCTTCTCAATTTATCTCTCTCTATATATCCAATAAATAAATGAATAGATAAATAACGGCTTAAAAAATCAAAAGGAGAGCGCCAGCGGCGGTGAGGGGTGCGCAGTAGTGGGATGGGGCGCCCGGGCGAGCGATGGCAAGATCGCTGGAGTGGACACGGGATCGGAGCCGGGAGGCGGCTGTACAAGTCACGGGGTTCTAGTGGCGGGCCTCCCCGAGCCTCTTAGGGGCTGGAGTCGGGTCGGAGACTGCGCCACGGCCGCCCAGGACCTGACCTCAGGGTTATCGCTGGAGCTCTGGGCCTGCATAACCCCACCACTCCCAGCAGCCCCCGCAACGCTGCTTTACTGCTCATGAAACCTCCTCCCTGCAGGAACCCGACATGGTGACCAGAGGCTCTACCCTGGGTTCTCCTGCTTGGTGACATGTGACCTCCACTAGGAATCTCAGGACGTCCGGCACCAAAATACACAAAATTAGGAGAACGTTTACAACATGTCATTCCTGGACACATAGCCTGCTCCATGGCGTGTGGTGGCAAAGCATGCAAGTATGAAAACCCAGCTCGCTGGAGTGAGCAGGAGCAAGCCATAAGAGGGGTCTACTCGTCCTGGGTGACTGAGAATATCCTGGCCATGGCACGCCCGTCTACTGAGCTTCTGGAAAAGTACTGCATCATTGACCAGTTCCAAACCCATGGTATAAAAACAGTGATCAACCTGCAGCGCCAGGGTGAACACGCCAGCTGTGGGAACCCTCTGGAACAAGAAAGTGGCTTCACATACCTCCCCGAGGCTTTCATGGAGGCCGGCATTTATTTTTACAATTTCGGATGGAAGGATTATGGTGTGGTGTCCCTCACTACCATCTTAGATATGGTGAAGGTGATGACATTTGCCTTACAAGAAGGAAAAGTAGCCATCCATTGTCACGCAGGGTTTGGTCGAACAGGTGTCTTAATCGCATGTTATCTGGTCTTTGCAACAAGAATGACTGCTGACCAATTGATCATATTTGTGCGAGCAAAGCGACCCAACTCCATAAAGACTAGAGGACAACTACTGTGTGTGCGGGAATTCACTCAGTTTCTGATTCCTCTCCACAACATATTCGCCTGCTGCGACCCCAAAGCGCACGCCGTCACCTTAGCACAGTACCTCATCCGCCAGCGCCACCTGCTTCATGGTTACCAGGCGCGACTTCTGAAACACGTGCCAAAGATCATCCACATGGTTTGCAAACTACTCTTGGACTTAGCCGAGAACAGGCCGGTGGTGAGGGAAGAGGTGCCCAGCGTGCCTGGTCTGTCTGCAGAAATTGAAAAGACGGTGTCTGAGGTGGTGACGATGCAGCTCGATAAGGAGCTGCTGCGGCACAACAGTGACGTGTCCTGCACCCCTTCTGTGGCGGCCCCCGACTTTGAGACTCAGGACATGGTCCTTCCCCACGAGCAAGAGTTTGACCCCCTCTGGAAGAGGCGGAATGCTGAGTGCCTTCAGCCCCTCACTTGTCTGAAAAGGCAGCTCAGCTACAGTGACTCAGATCTAAAGAGGGCCGAGTGGCTTCTGGAACAAGGGGGGACTCCCTGGATGGTGCCTGCCCAGGCCATGCCTTGCCAGCACTCCGAGCAGCAGATGCCTCTAAGCCACTGTCACACCCCACAGTCACCACGGGTAGACTTAAGTAAAGAAATACTGTGCCGGAATACATTTTCTTTCTGGAACCAGACAAAATGTGGAGGTCTAGCAGGACTCAAAGAGGATGGGTCACCAGTCTCAACAAAGAATCTTTCAAAAGAAGTCCAGCAAAGTAGAACCTTCTCTTCAGGAGTTTATAATCCTGGGGAGCCAGCTTCTCCCAACTTTGCAAATCTCCATAAGGAGCAAGACTGTTCTGACCACCAAGCACTCCCTGATCAGGGTGAAGCCCATGGTGGTGGTACTCAGGGCTTGGTCTCAGAGGATGGTGACCTGATGGGTTGTGATCATGGTACCAAAGCCCAGTTCTCCATTGTACCTGAAACTGATGACAGCAAAGATGTATCTCAAGTCACTCCACACACTGTTTTGCTGTCTGAACTGAGTGTGGAAGCAAGGAGAGTACTGGTAGCCAAAGCCCTGGCAAATTTAAATGAGTTTGCAGAAGAGGAGGAAATGAAAAGGAAGGTAGAAATGTGGCAGAAAGAACTAAATTCGCAAGATGGAGCTTGGGAAAGGATATGTGGCGAAAGAGACCCTTTCACCCTGTGCAGTTTGATGTGGTCTTGGGTGGAGCAGCTGAAGGAGCCTGTGATAACCAGAGAGGACGTGGACATGCTGGTTGATAGCCACTCAGATACCGCAGAAGCACTGTTCTTATTGGAGAAGGGCCAGCATCAGACTATTCTGTGTGTGTTGCATTGCATAGTGAGCCTGCAAACCCTGCCTGCGAACCTGGAGGAGGCTGTCCTCGTCCACACCATCAAAGCTTTCACCAAGGTTAATTTTGATTCTGAAAATGGACCAATAGTTTACAACACCCTGAAGAAAATATTTAAGCACACACTGAAAGAGAAAAGAAAAATGGCACAGGATGGCCCTCAGCCTGGTGTTTTGTAAAGCTAAGCTGTCTCTCCATAGTGAATATCCAGACCTTCTGAAAGTCAAGCCAGGCTCCTGTGCATAGGTGAACAAGTTCAGGTGTGGGGCTACTTCATCCTGCAACACTTTGTTGCAGACGCTCTTGGTTTATGCTAAAAAATGCTCGTTCCTCTTTGGAGTAATTATTTATTTTAAATAACATTCATATGCTTTTTGTTGTTGTTGTTGTTGAAAATTGCCATAATTTGAGTGCCACTTTCTTTTATTTATGTAACTAAAGATTATATATTATTAACATTTTAAGTATATGGTAGTTACATCCTTATTATCATTATTTATTTATTTTTTGTAAACGTCAAATAGTGGTTGATGGAACTCTTCCTAGAGTCTTTACCAAATAGAACATTTTATAGTGAAACCTCAAAAAAAAATTAAAAGGAAAATAAAAAAAGAAAATATCTTACAAGGATGAACATGGCCTGTAATAGGAATGTGAGAAGAGAGAGTGGCCCAGACAAGGCAGGAAAGAAATGCACCAGAGCCCTGATGCTTGGGAGGCAGAATGTAGCCTTTGATGTTTATTCTAAGAGTGACTGAAAACCATCATAGCTTTCAATCAGGGGAATAACAAATGAGGCTTTGTTTTTGTTTTTTGTTAGTGATTCAATAGAAAATTTGAAAGTTTATGAACCAGAGTCTGAAAAAAATACATTTTAAGATCAAAACATAGAACTCTTTAGAAGGCAAACAAAAAAGTAAGGAAAAAAGAGAAAATGATTGGCCAATGGGGAAAGGAGAAATGTCTCTCAAAGCACTTCCTCCTCATCCCCAGTGGGGGTGGGAAGGGCAGAGGTTATTTCCTCAAATCGTTTCTAAAATCCAGTCTCCCTCATTAGTGCCATCTTGCTTTTCCTTATAGACCCCAGGTCTTCAGAGTCTATCATATGATCAAAGGTTCCCTATGCCAAGCTTGGGCATGCCTCCATTTTCCTGCAGGATATGCAAAATGAATCAACCTAGGCTTCTCTTCTTAAGTAGCAGATAGTAATCAGAGTTCTTTTTTTAAAGACAAGTGCTTAAAGGTCAAATTATTATTCCTTTCTTACCACTAACAGGTGTAAATTAACATCTCTCTTTTTTAAACAGTAATAGATGCAAATAAATGTTTCTAACACTAGTGTATGCTAACTAGAATTTCCTAACATTAGTGTTTCATCTCCTCTTGCTTGGTTACAATCCCCAACTCCTTTCTGTTATTCTTATTCTTAAGGATATGTAAACTACCTGTCTAGCCTGGTTCTTAGGACAGCACTTAGGAAAAAAGAAATCTTACTTTTGGGGAAAAATTTAGACAATTGTTCGAAAGTATGGTCAACATTGCAGAACACTGAACTTTAGTAAGACATATACAGAATCAGTCATCATCATCATTATTATTTTAGCAATTTGTTATTTGCACACTGGGAAAATCAAGCAAGTCTATTCTTTTCTTAAGAGAAAAAAAATAGTTTAGGGGATAAGACAGTGGTGCTTCCCATTTGGTGCACATAGTACCATGCTCAAGGATCCTGGTTCAAGCCCCCACCTCTCCCCACTGTGGCGGGAATGCTTTATAAGCAGAGAAGCAGGTCTGCAGATGTCTATCTTTCTTTCACCTTCTCTGTCTCCCATTCCCCTCAGTTTCTCTCTGTCTTATTGAATAAAAATGTGATGAGAAAAAAAGAAATGCTACCAGGAGTAGGTGGATTTACAGTGTCAATGCAGGCCCCAGGTCCCAGTTACTGGAGGCAAAAAAGAGAAAAAAATGCAAATTTTTCTCTGCTACACAAAGTAACTAAAAGAAGTACTTCAAGTCAATTTACTGGACTAATCCAGCAGGTTGCTGGGCTCTCTTGGATGTGGTTCCCAGTCTTCATGAGTGGCTCTATTATAAATCTTTTACAAATCTGTGATTTGGAGGTACTATTCACAACTATACATGGTGTAAGTCACTACATAAAGTCATCGGAGTTCTCACAAAGTGCAAAAGTCGAGCTACCATTTATTTTTACAAATATATTTTTTAAATTATTTGTTTAGGCATCTATAACCCATATGTGAGTGAATCCATGTAGGAGTTGACCTATCTCTTACTTCACTTAACATAATCATGAGGTCTTTTTTTTTTTTTTTGCCTTGGTCACACCCATGACTCCAGAGCATTTAGATGTGCTCTGGCTTCCTTATCCAGTAATATTTGGGCTTTTGGAACAAATGGAGGCTGAGTTGCCCTAGTTTGCAGCAGACCAGAAGCACGCCCCAGCTCATGACTTTGTGACGTTGCTGTATCAATACTGGTGACCCTTTGACCTGTAGGAGGTCTAATTCTGAAGTATGTGTTCCTTTGTATTTTGGGATTAGATTTTTGTCATCTCCCATTGGAACCAAGTTATTAGCCTGTTAGGTTCGGTAATCCAAGAAATTCACCAAGAGACCAGGGTGATGTAAAGACAAAGAGCTTTATATACTAGCCCAGGGTAAGGGTTAGGGCCAAGGCAGCACAGCTGTATTGGGTGCTCGACCCCCTATCTAAGTCTTACTAGGGTTTATGTTGGTATGCTTCTAATTCTGCTTCTAAAAACCCCTTCTGTTTCATTTGGTTTAATCCCCCCTGCTTAACACTGTATTCTATTTACATAACCACTGCATGGCATTGGTTTAATCCCCACTGGTTCATGATGTCTTTTTGCTCTGCCCCCTCTCCTTGTCACACCCTGATTTTCACCAGTCACTTTTCTATCCACCCTCTCTACATCACATCCTGTTCACACCCTACTTGGAAAGTATATATAAGGACAACATTGTTCATTTTAGTTTAGTTTTAGTTTAGCTCGGCTTAGATTGTGCTGTGTCCTACGTGAATAAAGAGATACTACCTACAGCCCAACCATGAGTCCCGTGTCATCTGTCTCTGCCCGTGAAGCCAGCCTGACATAATTGCCTGGCTAGCTCAGTCGGTAGAGCATGAGACTCTTAATCTCAGGGTCGTGGGTTTGAGCCCCACGTTGGGCGCCAGATGTTGTTGAGCGGGCCGCGGAGAAGAGAAAGAGGAGGTCCGGAGTGAAGAGGAAACACAAATCTTTATTTGCGCTGGCACCTCAGAGTTGGGTGCTAGAGAAACAGGTTGGGCCACGTGGAGGTAGCGAAAATGGCTGCCTCACACAGTAATCTTTCCTGCGTCTGAACACTGAAGTGAAGCGCTGGCAAGAGAACGAGGTGCGGAAGAAGAAGGGCTTTTATAGGAGAAGCTTTTGCGAGAATGGGAAGGGGGAGGAGTAACCATAGCACTCCAGGATAGGATAATAACTCTCATGAGAATGGGAGGGGGGAGGAGTGACCAAAGCACTCCACATATCACCGGGAAACAGACAATGCCCTGAGGGCACAACATGGGGAAACAGGCACTCCGAGAATGTCCCAACTCTCACTGGAACTAGCAGTAGCCTGAGGGGACAACATGGCAGATGTGACTGCATCTGCACAATTTCCCAGCAGGTTTATATACAATTTAGAATACATGGCTTACATGATAAAGCACATGACAGTGTTACAATTATGGTTATCTATTACATATGTATGGGGGAAGTGAGGGTTCTTTTTACAGCCCTGTGGTTATCTTCTTTTCCTGCCTCCAGAGGTGTCTTCCTTTGTTATGATCCCTCACAGTGCCTCTGGCCAGATATGTCTTCTTTTGTTATGACCTCTCACCTTGCCTCAGGGGTCTGCAATTTGCCTTCAGGTTGCTGGAGTCCAGGCCTACCTACCTTTTAATTACCAATTTACATTTATTAACTCTAGCTCAATTTCAACAAGCCCACCTCTTAGGAGTCTTATGTTTCTTCTTAGATTACTTCCCTACCTTCTCCCTGTTGGAATTCTCTAAATTACCCAAGTGAAAGATTTGCCTTTGGGCCAGGGAGATAGCTTAATGGCTATGCAAAAGCCGTCAAGCCCAAAGCTCAGAGGAGGTCCCATATTCAGTCATTGCCCTCATCATGAACCAGAGCTGATCAGTGCTCTAATAAAGTATTTGTATTAACCATGTTACTGGATAGAACAGAGAGATATTGAGAGAGGAAGGGGAGACAGAGAATGGAAGAGAAAGACAGACACTTGCAGACCTGATTCACCACTTGTGGCTTCCCCCCTGCAGATAGGGATCTGGGGGCTTGAACCAGATCTTTGCACATCATACTATGCTTGCTTAACCAGGTGCATCATGAACTGGCCCTCTCCATCTCTCTGTCCTTTTCTTAACCTCAACAAAACCAGCTAATAAAGTGTAATTAAGAACCCAGAGTCTGGAACTGACTACTGAGGTTACTGTCTCCACCATCAGCATTGTGTTACTTCTTTTTTTTTTTTCCCAGGAGCAGTGGATTTGTAGTGCTGGCATCGAGTCCCAGTGATAACCCTGGAAGCAATAAAATAAATAAATTAATAAATAAGAAAGAAGCCATCTGGAAAGCACAGGCACTTTGTTGCATTACACTTACACACATGGGGCATGGGAGTTAGGCTGCAAGGATATTACAGGAGCACATGGAAAAGATGCACACTATGGGAGGAGTTTGGGTAAGGCAACTGCACCTTGCATTTCTAGCTGGCCAATAGGAGGCTGGCCCAGGTGTGATGTGTGTGTAAGGTTTAAGAGGAGAGGGTTTGCACATAAAGAGACCACATATATGCATATGTATGTATATATATGTATATATAAAGACATATATATATATTATATATATATATATATGTCTTTATTGGGGGATTAATGGTTTATAGTGGACAGTGAAATACAATAGTTTATACATGCATAACATTTCCAGATTATAATACAACCCTCACTAGGTCTTCCTCTGAAGAGGCCTTTCCTTTTGGGAATCTACCCATGCCTTTGGGTACTGTCCCCTGAGCTGAACTAAATCTCCAACTTCACTTCTGTATAATTTCTTTCTCTTTGTTCTTTTTTATTATTAATTTACATATTTATTTATTGGATAGAAATAGAGAGAAATTGAGATGGGAGAGTGATACAGAGAGAAATAGAGAGACATCTGCAGCCTTGCTTCACCACTTGTGAAGCTTTCCCCCTGCAGGTGGGGACCAGGGGTTTGAACCTGGGTCCTTGTGCACTATAATGTGTGCGCTTAGCCAGGTGTGCCACTCCCTGGCCCCACTTCTGTATAATCCCCACCCCCAAGAACTTCATAAAGGAAGACTGGGAAATACATACCTATCATGCAAGTTGTCTTATAATTCTTTCAAGAGACTTAGTGACAAACCCACTAGGGAGAAAACTGGGACAATTCCCAGCTGGCCCTTTCAGTGTCTCCTTCAGTGTCTCTGTGAATGCCTGGTACAGGGAAGAAAACATAGACGTTTGTGTCAGACCCACCAGGGCTGTAGCTTCCTTTCACTGTGATATTTGCCAAGGAACCTAGTCTTGTTGAACTCATCCCTGAAGGCTATTCTTGCCACCCTGAAGTGTTGCTGGGTGAGTTAGATCAGATAACATGCTTGAGCATCAGGCCCAAGAAGGTACTAAATAACTACTATCAGAAGCAAAATAGTGGTAGCATATTGTTTTTCATTTAACACATTTAAAAATGTGAAATGTGAGAATTTTTTTTAAAAAAAATAAGACTGTTAAATTCATCAATGGACCATGA
Source organism: Erinaceus europaeus (assembly GCF_950295315.1). Classification (NCBI taxonomy): domain Eukaryota; kingdom Metazoa; phylum Chordata; class Mammalia; order Eulipotyphla; family Erinaceidae; genus Erinaceus; species Erinaceus europaeus. Next base: position 200,832,018 of record NC_080162.1, read on the forward strand.
AATGATATTTTCTTAAGGCAACTACTGTATGTAAGTGGCATTAAGTAAAGAAGTTTCCTGAGTGATTATAGGAAGGCTCTTCATTACTCAGAGCTACTCTAAAGAAGCCATCCAAATCAGGCAGGAGTAGAGTGAATCATGGTGCATCTAGGTAATGAAGACAAGCACATTCCATGGTTGGCAGTGAGAAGTAGTATTTTCGCCAAGGAGAAGAATAGCAGGAGATGTTTATTTCAATTATCCTTTTAAAAAAAACATAGTATGAATTTGTTGCTTTTATCACAGCCAGAAAAAAAATCTTAAAAAACTAAAGGCAACAAGTACTGTCATTGTCAGAAAACTCATGTCTGAATGAATATACAGGAGCCAGATTCCAGTGGGTACTTGCTTCGCCTAACTCATTACTAGACAAATTTTAATAATATAGCACTTGAAAGCCAAGGCTCCTTGCTGTTTTTCTGAACCACTGTTATTCAAGTTGTGTTTGCAGTCTCTCTTTTGTGTGTTTGTTTTTGTTTTGAGGGGAGCACCGTTCAGCTCTGGTTTATAGTGGTGTCAGGGATTGAACCTGACACCTTTGGTGCCTCAGGCATGAAAGGCTCTTTGCATTGTCAATGTGCTGTCTCCCCAGCCTGACTCCTTGCTGTTCTAAGTGGGGATGTCTCACTTGAATATCCTATTAGATCCATTCTAAGCACGGGTTCACTGGGAGTAGGGAGGCCTGAATAAGGAACTGGTCAGCTGCCTCTAAGAGGCCCCAACCTGAAGGAAGGCAGTGCCTTCAGGCTTGACTTGAGATGGCACCTGATGCTTAGAGGATGGTGGAGTCTGATGGGGAATGCAAGGGGAGGTGGTTAGTGTCACTGAAGGTGAAGGCCAGTAGGTGAGAAAGAACATGGCAAGTTTATGGAAATGAAAATCCCTTAGGGAGCCAGGTAGTGGTGTACCTGGTTGAGTGCACCTGTTAAAAAGAGCAAAGATCTGGGATCAATCTGTCTCTATCCAATAAATACATAAAGATACTTTAAAAGAATTAAAAAGAAATCCTTCAGTAGCATGTGAATTTTCAGAGTTGAGTCCTCTTAGGGGAGGAGTCAGGCTGCTGGACCTGTGTGTTATAATAACATACCTCTAGTTCCTGGTGTAGGACTTGGAAAGCCTTTCCTGACAAACAGAACTCTTTCTCTCTCTCTCTTTCTTTCTTTCTTTCTTTCTTTCTTTCTTTCTTTCTTTCTTTCTTTCTTCTCTTTCCCTTTCTTTCCTTTCTCTCTTGTTTTCTCCCTTTCTTTCATTCATTCTTTTTTTTTTTTTTTTAAATTCAGCCTGAGTCTCTTTTGACCATTAACTTAAACTAGTGAGGGTCTTGTAGAAAAAAAAAAAAAAAACAGCCTGGTGAGTTAGTTGAGGATTAGAAATTTCTTTTTTAGTTTGTTTGTTTGATTTTCTTTTTTATAATTTTTTATTTATAAAAAGGAAACATTGACAAAATCATAGGATAAGAGGGGTACAACTTCACACAATTCCTACCATCAGAACTTTGTATCCCCTCCCATCCCCTGATAGCATTCCTATTCTTTAAACCTCTGGGAGTATGGACCCAGGGTCATTGTGGGATGCAGAAGGTGGAAGGTCTGGCTTCTGTAATTACTTCCTGGCTGAACATGGGCATTGACAGGTTGATCCATACTCCCAGCCTGTCTTTCTCTTTCCCTAGTGGGGAAGGGCTCTGGGGAAGCAGAGCTCCAAGGCACAATGGTGAAGTTGTCTGTCCAGGGAAGTCTGGTAGCAGAGGATTAGAAATTTCATACACAGGATTCAGGCAGTAGTGCAGCAGGTTAAGCGCATGTGGTGCAAAACGCAAGGACCAATGTAAAGATCTCGGTTGGAGCCCCAGGCTCCCCACCTGCAGGGGAGTCGCTTCACAAGCGTTGAAGCAGGTCTGCAGATGTCTATCTTTCTCTCCCCCTCTCTGTCTTTCCCTCCCCTCTCCATTTCTCTCTGTTCTATCCAACAACAATGACATCAATAATAACTACAACAATAAAACAACAAGGGCAACAAAAGGAAATAAATAGATATTTTTTAAAAAAGAAATTTCATACACATTACCAATGCTTGGACCTGGGCTTCCCCATCTGCGGGGAGGAAGCTTTACAAGCAGTAAAGTAGTGATGCCAGTGTGTCTCTGTGTCTCTCTCTCTTTCCCTTTTGCTTATTTTTCTGTCTCTGTCTAATAAACAGAACATAAAGGAAATAGAAATAATACAAAGAGCAGACTTTCGTCCCCTCCCACTGACTGCTAGGGAGTGGAGGCTGGAATTGAGTTTGACTACTCATTGTCTGTGAATTATTCTATCATTCACACATAGTTGAATCTTGACAAAGTTCCTATGTGACTGGGCTTGGGGAGCTTCTGGGCTGTGGACATAGTGATATGCTGACAGACAGTTGTGACCCGAGAGGCAAGGGAATCCCAGAGTCCTGCATTATCATCTTAGTCAAATATCTCTTTCATAGGCTGTAGCTGGGTGCTATCATTATATAAGCTTCCATGAGGCACTCGTCTGAACTGTCAGAGACCTACTGAGTTATCACTTGAGTCTCATGGGAATCCCTGATAGTCATCCGGGATGAACTATGGACAGTTGGGAACTCCATGTGTGGCTTATAGGCTTGAAAGCTTAGTATCAGGCTGAGAGTTTAGTCTATAACAGGTATACTAAAACTGGGTAGTGAGTTCAATTCAGAACTAAGATGAACTGCTGGATACCCAGTTCATGCCAGAGAATAAGTTTTTAGCTATGGAAAAATGACATGCTGGTTAAGTGCACATAGTACTAAGCACAAGGACCCATGCAAGAATCGGGGTTTGAGTCTTCATTCCCCACCTGAAGGGGGACACTTCAGAAGCAGCAAAGCAGGTTTGTCGGTGTCTGTGTTTCTCTCTCACTTTCAATTTCCTCCTCCTCTCTCAGTTTCTCTCTGTCCTATCCAATAAAGTAAAGAAAAAAAGACAAGAGAAATGACATGTCTTTGCTATCAAGAGAAAAGCCATATAACCTGAACTAAATGGGTTCAGCAATTGTTCTGGCCAGGAAACTGAGAAGAAGAAACTTCCTGGAAGGCCAGGTGTAGAGCCAGGACTATCGACATCCCTCAGAGGTGTTGAGGATGGGCTCCAAGACGTTGCCATGAAGCAGAAGTCTCAATCAAGTGAGTCACACAAATGTTTTGGTTTCCCAGTGAGTCTCAAAGTTATGAGACACTATACTGTCATCTTTTACATGCACAGTAGCATTATGTCTGAAAACCAGAGTACCTGCCATAATGAAATGTGACAGAGGAAAAACAGTACACGCTGCTAGAAAAATGACTTGGATAGCCTTCGTCTACACAGGCTCGTCACAAAGATTCAATTTGCCTAATAATAAAAAACCAAACCAAACCATAACAACGCTGAAAGTGTATTCAATGTGTAATAAAACAGTGTAACAAAACCAGACCGGCTGGCACTGGAGGAAAAGGCTGTAAAAGGAAATCAGAATCACTCTGTTCAGAAGGAGAATTTTAGCTCCACCGGAGAGGGGCTGTGCTCTATCTCTGGCCACCAAACGGTTTGATTTCTTGCTAGCATTATAGCTTCTCTTTCAGACCAACAGCGAGAGACATACTGCATTAATTTACATTGCAGTTAGCTCAAAGAAGCCGAGGCAGCAACGAGGCTGAAAGGCTTACAGCAGAAAGCAACAGAAGTGTGTTTTGTGTACAAAGCAAAACCTGACATAATTTGAACATCTGGTTCAGGAAGATTTGATTTTAGTCAAAACAACAAATACAAACTTGCTGTAGGAGCTATACTGGCTCGTGGTATTTGGAAGGCATGGTTGGTCCTGGTATTTCTCTTATTTTATGCATCTGTCTTACTAGTGCTCTTTTTGGTTCTTATTTGGTTTTTCATAAATCTGAACATCACAATGTCCAGGACTTTCCCAGAACCTTCACATCTCTTGATCTTTTGTGTATGTATGCTGTGTGCCTGTGAGTGTGCACACGTATACGTGCATTTGTGCAAGTGTGTGTGTGTGTGTGTGCAGTGTGTGTTGGGGTAGAGTGCTTCTGTCTCCGACCTTTCTCTTCTGTCCCTTTTTAAAATTTGCAGCCATCAATTATTTAATTTTTCTGGTAAAACAGACCCTTGATTGTCTCCAATTTGCTTGGGAAAACAAAGTCTTTTTCTCCTAAGTTATTTAGCCCTTAATTATTTAATAGTACAAGGGTAACAGGGTATTAAAAAGGGACCCATTGATTCAGTTTTGGCTGAGAAATCAAAGCTAATGCAGTCAGTGCCAAGAACATTTACAGCTGGAAGTGGAGTGTCAGGGCACTTCTGCAAGCCTCACTGATAGGCTGGGATCTGCACTGTCACTACTGGAAAGCCATCCACTCCAATCTCAAAGAGGTGGGCCCCAAACAGTTGAGAGAGGGTTTCCCCATATGGAGGGTTGGAGTGCTATGAAACCCCTCCACTCCTGTCTGCCTTCCACCTTGTTTCTTACTTTGGGATGAATATGAGTACCTCCACAGGGACTCTTCAGAGTATTGACCTAGTGTCCCCAATAACACCATGTGTTCAGAGGTGATGAGCCCTGGTGGGTGATTCCAATCTGAGAAGACTAAGTACGTAAATATACAGTAAGATAAGAGAAGTGAATGCAATGGTTGGGAGTGTCCTTGACACTCCAAACGGAGTGAACTTGTATAGGTGTCCCTGTGGGCTTGTGGAATTCTTGGGGTCCTGTGGCGAATATGCAGGTGGATAATCTTAGCCAGTTGCCAGGGCCTTGAGATTAGATTTATCCCTTCATAGGAAGAAAGTCACCACAGGTAAAGATAGAAACACATTGGGGGTATGGATTCACCTTTCAACCCTCATGTCCAGGGAGAAGCAATTACAGAAGCCAGACTTTCCACCTTCTGCACTCCATAAAGATCTTTGGTCCATACTCCCAGAGGGATAAAGAATAGGGAAGCTTCCAATGGAGGAGATGAGACATGGAACTCTGGTGACGGGAATTGTATGGAATTGTATTATTCTTATACCACAATTTTGTCGATATTATTAAATCACTAAAAAGAAGAAGAAAAAGAAGGAGAAGAAAAAGAAGGAGGAGGAGAAGGAGAAAGAGAAGGCGAAGGAGAAGGAGGAGGAAGAGGAGGAGGAGGAGGAGAAGGAGAAGGGGAGAAGAAGGAGGAGAAGGAGAAGGAGAAGGAGAAGGAGAAGTGCTGTCTATGGGAAATAGTCTCCATGTGCATGCCCAGCCTCCAGTGAGAACAGATTCCATCTATATGCTTTTCTCTGAGTCCTTTGCCCCTCATCTCCTCTGTCCTGCATTTTCTGCTGAGTTGAAAGAGCTATGAAGAAGCCAGTGAGAGATGAGCAGGGACTAGAAAAACACCTGAGACTTCCTAGTGCTCCCCAAACATGGACTTGTGGGGCAGGAGTGTGATGTAGGGCTGAAACAATGGGTGGGTTAAATTGCTAATAACTCCACTATTCTGAGGTCAAAGCCAATGAAGGTCTTTTGATTGCCAGTGACTGCAGTGACAGATCCCTCCAAGAGCAGGGGAAAAGGTGTGAGGTGAATGGCTAGATGCTAGTGTGTTGTTTTCGCCGGGCTGGCTTCATGGGCGGGTAACAGACTACCCAGGACTCAAGGCTGGGTTGTACGCAGTATCTCTTTATTCATGCAGGACGCAGCACAATCTATACCAAGCTAAGCTAAACTAAAAACTACAAAGAATCTTGTCCTTATAAATATACTAGCCCAGTAGGGTGGGAACAGGATGCGATGCAGAGAGGGTGGAGAGAAAAGTGACTGGTGAAAATCAGGGTATGACAAGGAGAGGGGGCGGAGCAGGCAAGAATTCTACCACTGAACCACCAATGCCCTGGAGGGAGGGTGGTGCTTGTTAACAGAGGTTATGTAAATAGAATACAGTGTTATGTAAATAGAATGCAGGGGGGATTAAACCAAATGAAAACAGAAGGGGTTTTTAAAAGCAGAATTAGAAGCATACCAACACTAGTGGAGAAAATCAAATATCTGGTCTATTGCACCCAAGTAAAGGACTCTGGGGCAGGGGGGAGTGTTCAGGTCCTGGAACATGATGGTGGAGAAGGACATAGGTTGGGGGGGTTAGAGTGTTAACGAAAAGAACCTGAAATGTTACACATGTACAAGCTACTGTATTTTACTGTCGATTGTAAACCATTAATCCACCCAGTAAAGCAAAACATTAGAAAAAATAATTTATACATCTTAAAAAAAGGAAAATTAAATGTCATCCAAAACTGTTATCCCAACTTGTTCAGTAAAATGTTTACATACAACCAGAAATAAGTTTAGATAAATAGCCTTACTTGAAGAAATTGAACATGGCACAGACCCCACTTTGAGGCAAGAAAAGAAACATAAGTTTTAACTGGACTTCTGTTTTCTCAGGGGCTAAGGGTCAGGAGGGGGGGTAGGGAGTCGGGCTGTAGCGCAGCGGGTTAAGCGCAGGTGGCGCAAAGCACAAGGACCGGCATAAGGATCCCGGTTCGAGCCCCAGCTCCCCACCTACAGGGGAGTCGCTTCCCAGGCGGTGAAGCAGGTCTGCAGGTGTCTATCTTTCTCTCCTCCTCTCTGTCTTCCCCTCCTCTCTCCATTTCTCTCTGTCCTATCCAACAACGACAACAACAATAATAACTACAACAATAAAACAACAAGGGCTACAAAGGGAATAAATAAATAAAATAAATATAAAAAACATAAAAAAACTAAAAAAAAAAAGGGTCAGGAGGAAACTGGATAACAGAGGAGTATGACATGCCACAGGACATGGGAGCATGACCCTTAAAGTGGGTAGACATAGTTCTGAACTCCAGCTGTCACTGTGAACCATGTGATATGGGAGAGTTGTGCGACTCTTTGACCTCAATTTCGTCAAATGTAAAGTAGCAATGAGGGGCCACGTAGGGAGAGGCAGAGAGAAACCTGCAGCACCTGGCCGTCCCAATAGTGTCTTCAGACATTGCCACATATTCCCTGGATTGCAAAATTACCCTCAAAGAGACTTAGAAGAAGGAAACAACTAGCAAATGATAAAAATCTATGGAAATTGTTACAGTGGAGTAAGTAAAAAAGTATTATGGGAGTTGTTTTCTAATCCCCTCGATTTAGTGTCATATTCTTTTTTTTTTTTTTTTTGGTTATTTAATAATGATCATCAAGATAGTCAGATTAGAGGAGTGCAAGTCCCACCACCAGAGTTCTGTATCCCCTTCATTCCGTTGGAAGCTTCTCTATTCTTTATCCCTCTGGGAGCAAGGACCCAGGATCATTATGGGGTGCAGAAGGTAGGAGGTCTGGATTCTGTAATTGATTTTCCACTGAACAGGGATGTTGGCAGGTGGGTCCATACTCCCAGCCTGTCTCTGTCTTTCCCTAGCGGGGTATGGCTCTGAGTAGGTGGGGATCCAGGACACAATGGTGAGGTCCTCTGCCCAGGGAAGTCAGATTGTAATCATGGTAACATCTACAACATGGTGGCTGAAAAGCATGGAGATATAAGGGAGAACAGGTCTGCAGGGGTCAGTCTTTCTTTCTTCATCTATTTCCCCCTCCCCTCTCAGTTTCTCTCTGTTCTCTCCAATAAAATAGAGAAAAACCGAAGTGGATGCAAAAGAACAGTGGATTTGTAGCTTTGGCACCAAGCCCCAGCCATAACCCTGGTGGCAAAATGTTTACAAAGTTAAAAATTAAGGACCAGATCTGATAGTTAGGGACTGTCATACCCACCCTCAAAGCTACATAGATGCTTAATACAGGGGACGTTGTGAAGACGAGATAAGAGCGGCTGTAGAGGAGGAACCAGAAACACGAGTGGGTAGGTCAGGGGCATAGGGACAGTCCTAATGGTAATACATCTTGAAAGAATTTTTAAGCAAAGGGGACAGGTGGTGGCACACCTGGTTAAATGTTCATGTTACAATGCACAATGATTCAGGTTCAAACTCCTGGTCCCACCCGCAGGGGCGAAGCTTCACAAGTAGTGTGGGTCTCTCTCTCTCTCTTTCTCTATCTCCCCTTTCCCTCTGAATTTCTCTATGTCTTTATCCAATAATAAATCCACAAAAATATTTCTAAAAATTTTAAAAAGTGTTGAATTTATTTTAAAAAAAAGAGAGAAATTTTAAGGAAAGATAAGTCAGATTAGTGGGAAAAGAAATTCTAAGCTATGGAACCAATGTAAAAGCAAGGGAACCTGAATCATTATGGCATGTTGGTGACATCACAAACAAATACAGGATTACCAGCATTTACAAACCAACTAGAGCATGCTCCATTCAAATTGCAAATATGTTTTTTGGTGTGTGTGTGTGTGGGGGGGTGAATAGTGATGTGTGTATACATATATGTGCATATGAATGTATTTAATTTTACTTAGATTTTTTACTATTAACCTTCACAACTGTGGAAATTTTATATGAAATTATTTTTGAATTTCTTTTAAAAATACATTTAAGATTCAGTTAGCAGTGGTGGTATTGATCAAAGAAGGGATTCACTAGGTAGTAGGGAAGAAAGATATTCAACTTATTTAATGTAGCATATTTATTTATTTATTTATTCCCTTTTGTTGCCCTTGTTGTTTTATTGTTGTAGTTATTACTGTTGTTGTTATTGATGTCATCGTTGTTGGATAGGACAGAGAGAAATGGAGAGACGAGAGGGAGGCAGAGAGGGGAGAGAAAGATAGACACCTGCAGACCTGCTTCACTGCCTATGAAGTGACTCCCCTGCAGGTGGGGAGCTGGGTGCTCAAACCGGGATCCTTACTCTAGTCCTTGCGCTTTGAGCCACCTGCGCTTAACCCGCTGCACTGCTGCCCGACTCCCAATGTAGCATTTTTTAAAAAAGAGAAGTAAAAGGGGAGAGAAAATGAACCAAATAAAGAGAATGATTTGCTTCTTTTGGTTACAATGAGGGTGCAAATACATAGGGGCAGTATGGGAGATTGAGTAGGTGGTGTTTAGATGTCACTAGCAGACGGAGCGACCTGAATGCCATTTCTGATAGTTCTGACTGTGAGTACTCACATCATGAGGTGGTGAGGGGACTGTATACATATTAAATCAGTCACAGTTATGCACAAGTCCCGCCTTGCCAGCCACAGGCTAAGAGACTTCTAGGCAGGCATTTTGGTAGGGTTTGTGCTACAGGTAAAAAATGAAACTCAGAAGGAAATAATTTGAATGATGTGTAAGAGTTTATAATTTGAACCTGCCTAATGGGGATGGGAGTTTAGGTTGACTGTATATTTGTTTCTCTCAATGACTTATTTATTAAGAGTGCAGATATTAAATATTTTAATTCTATATCCAATCTTCCTTTCCAATTCTACTCACTAACAACACATTCTAGTAGCAGTATATTCTGGTAAAGGTTGAAATTTTTGGCTTCTGGTAGGTGCCCTGGGGAAATAAGCTGGATATTGGTGCCATTGTAGTGGCCTAATCCTTAAGATGATCTCCATGGCCTTGGCATCTACTGGAACACAGAGTGGTGCATGAAATAATGTTAAGAACTTGGTACAAGGGCAGGGGGAGATAGCATAATGGGTATGCAAAGAGACTCTCATGCCTGAGGCTCCAAAGTCCCAGGTTCAATCCCCTACACCACCATAAGCCAGAGCTGAGCAGTGCAGTGGTGAAAAAAATATAGAACTTGGTACAATGAGTCGGTATAGGGATTTAGGGATTCCAGCAGTAGAGGTCACCTGACCCATGCTAAGGACTATGTGGTTAAACAGGGTAAAGCCAACAAAGACAGGTTATACAAGACTGAATGTCTCAAATACACATGCTTTCAGACCAGTAGTTCTCAATTTACTTTAGTGTCAAGTTTTTAAGAAGGTATGGCCATTTCATGGCCCTGGAGGAATGTAGATATGAACTCTAATCAGTGCTGTAGAAGGTGTATTCCCCCAGTGAATAGAAGAAATGTTCATCTCCACTAGATTTCCTCAGATGCAGAACCTTTGATTGCAAGTAATTTGCAGTGAAGGCCATCCAGTTCTTGGAGGGGAGAGGTGAAACACTGGAAGGCAAGTGGCTATTGTATGGTATTATAGCTATGCCTGCTATACACAATGAAGGGTCAGCCTTACGGAAGTATTGAGAGACTCGGGTAGAGAACCTTAGCCAGTTTACAGGGCCCTGCTGTTAGATGACTCTCAGGGTGGAGAGAGAATGACTACAGCCAGTCTCTACACAGTTGATCAGAAGAGGTCAGGTCATACACACACACACACACACACGACACTGTGAGCTGGAACAGTCTTGTCTGCACTCTCCATTCTAAGTTTCCAGGAATATTTATTTGTAAAATTATATATTACATCAGAAAGGAACAAGGAAGATTAAAGTTTTTTTTAAAAGTAATATATACATCAGTTGTAAATGTCAAGACACAAATAATAGCTAGTTATATATCACATAGATAAAGATCAGAGTACATTTCTAAGGGGAGAAAACATCAGAGAGAGGGTGCTTAAAACTGTCAGTTTTGAATGTCATTGTATCAACTACACACTTTTGATGCCATAAGATATTGAGATTATTCTACTTATCCCATGCACAATCTGCAGACCCTCAGGGCCGCAGCCAGACATCAGAGTTATGGGTGACTGCACATTTGCAAACGTGCTGTAGGTCTGTGGACAATAATTTCTGACACATCCAGACTTTGCCCTAGACCAGGGTTTGTAACAAGGAACATAGCCTGGAAAAACAGATCTCATGGCATTATCAGTCAAAGGAATGTACCTGGCAGACAAACAACATATAATTTGCAAATACAGATGCAAGGGTAACTATCAGTAGCATTTCCAATAACATATATCAGGAAGTCTGGGATCAGAAAGTTCTCCAGCACTGAAGACTTCTGGGAGGTAGTATAGAACATGTCTTATTCATGAAGTGAAGAAACTAGGACATTTGTACCCTCATTTCTGCCCATTATAATTTACACTTTATCTAGGCTGCCTTCAATACCCTAGCACTTCAGCCTGTTTTACATGCTGTCAGTGGTCAGCCTTTAACCCCTGAAATGTTCTAGTGCTGAGGATAGGATTCTCTGCAGCAGATTTTAAATGTGATTTTAGTGCAAGTATTAAAAACGTCAAATAAGGATTCTTACAAATATCTGCCTGGTTTATTATGATAATGGAAGTGACAAGACACCAATAAAACCAGTGAAAATTAGAGCTGGCCTAAGTCTACAAAGTTCTTGAAAAGAAGGAACCCTGGGAGCTGGGCAGTGGTGAACTGGGTTAAGCGCACATGGCACAAAGCACAAGGACCCATACAGGAATCCCAGTTTGAGCCCCCAGGTCCCCATATGCAGGGGGTTGCTTTACAAGCAGTGATGCAGGTCTGTCTTCTGCTCCCGTCTCAATTTGCCTTTGCCCTCTTAAAAAAGAAAATGGCCTCAGGAGCAGTGGATTCATAGTGTAGGCACTGAACCCCAGTGATAACCCTGGAGAAAAAAAAATACTCAGAGTGGATTTCTGGCCTGGGAGAGTAGTGAATGTCCTTAATGGGAGGCAATTTGCAAGTGGAAAACCAAGAGTCTGGCTGATATCCAAATTCTAATCCTGGAACTCTGGGCTGCCATCTGCCTGTTGAGAAGGCCCAGGAGAAAGGGAAAATGAAGAACAAACGGAAGAAGCCAGGAAACTGCCAAAGGAAGAGAGATTTGAAGGCTCCTGGAGAGATTTTTTGCAGAACTCTAAAACTCAAGAATAATGTTCTTACTAGGAAGAGGAGGCTACTGGAGCATCAAAAATGAACACAACATTGGAGGTCACTTGGGAAAATTTGGTGTGTGAGAAGAATAATGGATTCATGATACATCTAATAAAAGAGAAGTAACAGAACATTCTAGAAGATAGTCAAGATGTGCCTGTGTTTTCAAAATTCATCCAGACATTTTAACCAAACTTTTTGAGTCCTAGAATGTACTTTTGGCCAAACTCTAATCTATAAAACACAAAGAATTTTTAAAAGGAATGTGAACTTATTTTTTAATTTTATTAGTGATTTAATACTGATTTACAAAATTAGAAGATAATTTCACACCACCCCCACCATCAGAGTTCTGTGCCCCCATTCTCTTCATTGGAAGCTGTAGCAGTTCTCCTAAGGTGGCAGATATGGGTGAACTATTGTTTCTACAGTATCTGTCTACATTTGTATATATTTGCCCCCCCTTCTCTCTCATTTTTCCATCTTTGGTACGAGTGCTTGTAATAGATTTTGTTCTTATTGATTTAATAATGATCAACAAGACTATAGGATAAGAGGTGTACAATTTCACACAGTTCCCAACACCAGAGTTTTGCATTGCGTCCCCTCCAATGGCAGATTTCCTATTCTTTATCCTTCTGGGAGTATGGACCCAGGGTCATTATAGGGTGAAGAAAGTGAAAGGTCTGGCTTCTCTAATAGTTTTTCTGCTAGACATGGGTGCTGGCAGGTCTATCCATACTCCCAGTCCATCCCTATCTTTTCCTAGTGGGGAAGGACTCTGGAGAGGTGGGGTTTCAGTACACATTTTGCGGGGTCGTCTGCCAAGGGAAATCAGGTTGACATCCTGGTAGCATCTGCAACTTGGTGGCTGAGAGTCATTGAGATATAAAACAGAACAAATTTCTTAATAATCTAAAAGTAAAAAAAGGAACCTAAAAGTAAGAATATAGCAGATGTGAGTTGGGGTTTCCATTTTGCGAAAAGTTAGTAGATCTATTTCAGTTATATTCCAAGGGGCCCATGACTTTACTAATTTTTGCCTGAGCCAGACAGCTAATATGCTTCCCTCTGTCACTCTAAGGCTAATCTTGTCAGACAAGGCAAGGACTACAAAAGCTGGATAAGGGCAAGAGACCAGCATACTTTCATGATGGCCATTTCGGTCACTGCCAGGTCACTCCATCATCCAGGGCCATAGTCAGGGAATCCTGGGATTCCCACACAGACATGATGGGCCTAGACCTCTAACAGATCTCTCTCTCTCTCCATTGTTGCTGGTCATCTCCATCAGGAACAATGTAGTGAACCCTCTTGTGGGCCTCTACAGGACCTTGCCCTCAGTGTGGATCAACAATGGTAGGGACTGTCCCATTCTTTGAAGGGAGGTTGGGTCAACATACTCACTTAAGGAAGGTGGGTCCTGCAATGAGTGTAGCCTAGAATATTCCTAACAGAATGTGAGTTCAGACCTACAGGGATGTGGAGGTTACACAGGCTCCTGTCTTGAAGATGAGCCTCAGACCAAATCAATGGGGTTTATAGTTAATTATATTTATATACTTTTCCCATATTTGGGAGCTACTCTCTTCCCTGATCTAGGTTTCTAGTCTTTTTTCCAACTCTGACACCATCTCCACAGACAATATGGACAGTTTTTGAAAAGTCAGAAAGAAGTAAAGAAAAAGTGCTCCATAATACCGATTCCCAGAAATGTTTGCTGTCAACATTTGGTAAAAATTGCCCCATGTTCATTTAAATAAAGAGATTTAAGATTGATATGCTCTGTTCTGTTGTGACAGTAGTATTATATCATGTGTATATCCATATATGTATATATACATATATATATGTATTCAATATCATTTTATTAGTAATTTAATATTGATTTAAAAAATTACAAGATAATAGGGGTACAACTCCACATCATTCCCATCACCAGAGTTCTGGATCCCTAATCCCTTCAATGGAAACTACAGAAATTCTCTGAGGGTTGCAGATAGAGGTTAACTATTATTTCTACAACTATCTGTCTATATTTGTATATATTTGCCCATTTTTTAAAGTTCTCATCTTCTCTTCCTTTCCAGGAACACCTACACCTATCACTACATCCAAATGTCCCTCCCTTTTTCCTGTTCTTTCTCTAGTTCCTGATGGAGTTGTAGTTCAGTACTCTCTGGTCCTTTTCCTCCTATCATTTCTCTCCCTTTGTGAGTATGGATCATAATTATTTTTGGGGTGCCAGAAGTGGGAGTTCTGGCTTCTGTAATTGTTTCTCCACTGGACATGGACATTGGTAGGTAGATCCATATCCTGAGCCAGATTCTGTCTTTCCCTAGTCTGGCAGGGTTCTGGAGTGGTGAGGTTCCAGGACACATTAGTGAGGTCACATGCTCCAGGAAGTTATATCCTGATATATATATATATATTTTTTTTTTTCTTTTAATTTATTTATTTTCCCTTATGTTGCCCTTTTTATTGTTGTTGTAGTTATTATTGTTGTTGTTATTGATGTCATTGTTGTTAGGACAGAGAGAAATGGAGAGAGGAGGAGTAGACAGAGAGGGGGAGAGAGAGATAGATATCTGCAGACCTGTTTCACTGCCTGTAATGCAAATCTCCTGCAGGTAGGGAGACGGGGGCTTGAACTGGGATCCTTACACCAGTCCTTATGCTTCACACCATGTGCGCTTAACCCACTGTGTTACAGCCTGACTCCCATATTCTGATATGTTTAAATATTAATTGAATATATTCCATTATATCTAACTTATCTAATAGATTTTCCCAGTTTTCTTAGAATATAATGAACAAAAACTACACAATGGATTTTTTGATGGTCATATTTTTAATTTTTTAATTAAGGAGAGTAGTGACTGGCAAGAGCATAGGTCTTTGTTGCCTGTCAACACAGACCTGGATTTGAATTTTCTGTAAGTTATTTATTCTTTTAAATCTCTGGTTATTCATCTTAATAATGAAAAAATATGTTTACTGTGTAGCTTTTGAAAATAATGTAATTGTTAAAAGCCTGGTATACAGCAGATGGAAAATCCTGAAGTTCAAATTATGTCGCCAGACGGTGACATAATTTCAGGTCTCAGTTCTTATTCGCCTCTTTCTTTCTTCCCACACCGGCTAGTGTTGCTTTAGGTTTTACCATATGCACTTTTAGGGCTTGACACGTTAAGCCTGTGTGGATGGATATCACTGCCTCCATTGAGGTACAGAGTGAAATATGATTATACATGACACATCAGTGATGAGAACAAGTTCTTGGAAAGCCCATTTAAAGGAGGTAATTCATTCTTCTTTAAAGAGTAGGAGGGAATGGGAGGATCACAGAGTGTACTGTTTGTACTGAGCTTCAAAGAGACTTTGGGTGAATGGACAATATACATAAAAGACACTCCAGACAAGATTAAATGCATGGATCAAGTCCAGTAGTGGGAATCATTCAAGCTTTGCTGTTATTGGATGTAACAGAGTTGTTCTGGCTTTCAGATAAATTGTTGCATCTTGTGGGTGGTAAGGCAGGAACATTGTAGCAGGAAATGCTGACTATCTCCTTATTTGCACAGTTTGCTTCTGTGTTTCTATTGTGCTTGATGACCCCAGAAGCCTTGGCAGTAGTAGACATTTAGTACAAAGAATTGCCAACATCTACTGCACTACTTGTCCATGATCAGTGTTCAGAGGTATTATCTTGGAAAGCAAGCTGTCTGACCTGTGTTACAAATGTTTCATAAGAGAAGATCAGCTCCTAGATTAAAACAAACAAACAAACAAAAACTGAGTTGAAAGAAATAAAGATGTTTGGGGCTGGGTGGTGTCTCACCAGTTAAGTGCACACATTACCATGCTTGAAGGTCTAGGTTCAGATTCCATTCTCCACATGCTAGGAGACTTAACATAAGCAGTGGACAGTGCAGCAGGTGTCTCTCCTTTTCTTATTCTCTTTCACTCTCTTCCTCTCTATATCTCTTTGTCTCTCACCCTCTTATCAAGAAACCTTTTTTTAAAAAATAAAAAACTGCCTTTAGATTCCTGATTATTAAACAATTTGTTCTGCTTTATATCTTAATGCTTTTTCAGTCAACAAGTTGCAGATGCTACCATGACGCCAACCTGACTTCCTGGGCAGATGATATCACCAGTGTGTCCTGGGACCCCACCTCCCCAGAGTCCTATTGCACTAGGGAAAGATAGAGACAGGCTGGGGGTATGTATCCACCTGCCAATGCCCATGTTCAGTGGAGAAACAATTACAGAAGCTAGACCTTTTACCTTCTGCACCACATAATGATCCCCCAGAGGGATAAAGAATAGGTAAACTTCCAATGGAGGGGATGGGATATGAAACTTTGGTGGTGGAAATTGTATGGAATTATAGCACTCTTATCATAAGGTCTTGTTGATCATTATTAAATCAATAAAAAGAAAGATAGCATAATGGTTATGCACAGAAACTGTCATGCCTAAGGCTCCCTGGTCACAGATTCAATCCCTTGCATCACCATCAGCCAGAAATATGCAGTACTCAAGTAAAATAAATAAATGTCCTAAAAATAAAAAATAAAAATGATCATCATATATATATATGTCAGAGTACTGTTCAGTTATGGCTTATGGTGGTTCTGAGAATCACCTCGCCCTTTTTATCTTCTCTTCTCCCTCAAAAGATATCACTGGCTTTCCGAGTCCCAAACCAAGCATGGGAATTTGTCAAATGTCAAATAGCCCCCTGGCAAACATGGATCTTTGTGGAGATGTTGATTTTTTAAAAAGAAAAAAGTTGACTGATTGTGACTAAATCTATTTAAAATGGAAGAAACACTGAATGAGAGTTATGAGATGGGAACGTGAATCCTGTCTCCCCTAGATGCTGCTTCTATGATGCTCAGCAAGTTGTAGAACACCTTCAGGTATTGGTTTCCATGTCTGTTTCATCATGATATGACACAGGTGAGTCTAAGTGTGACATGGGTGTTACAGTGGAGATTTTCAGTTGAGACCTTCACTATTTTCATTACAGAACCATTTACTTGTTTCCTGCAGTTACTGAGAATACTGGTTGCAAGACCCTTGCTTATGTCCCCGCCCTCAAGAGCTCTGGGAGGGTAAGAAGGGCCATTTGAAAGAGTAGATGTTAAGGAAAAAATCAGGTATTTAAGAAAATAGGGAACCACTGCATTGTAAGGATTCGCACCATGTAGGAGTACTGTGGGTCTGGGGGGAGCTCTGGTGCTATAGTATCTCTCTCTGTCTTTTATTGGGATAAAGAAGCATCCCAGAGGCAGTGAAATTGTGTATGCATGAAGCCTTGACTCTGAAAACAAAGTCATAGGAGACACAGAACTTGTGAAAGTGACTTGAGAAATTCTAACAAGTATGGTACAAACTAGAAAAAAGAAAAACATCAAGTGTGATGGTTAATTTTATGTGGTGACTTGAGGGGCTATAGGATGCCTAAATATCTTGCAAAAACAGCAACAAAACATTTCTAGGTGTGTTTTCCACATCTTAGACCCCCAAAGCCTAGTTTTTGAGCTGATAGCTAAAATAGTGTGATGGTCCTTCAGTGTCCATTAGTTCAGGCACCAGTGACTTGGATAGAACAAAAAAGGTGGAGGAGAGCAGGATCTGCTGGTGCTCATGTGGAGTGGCTCCTACTGGGGGGGGGGGTAAGCTCCGACCCTCCCTCACCAGCTCTAGTGACTGTGTGAATTAGAGACATCGGGAGACATTCTGCTACGAACATCTGTTTATTTGAAGATGGGTACAGGCCTTTATACTGAGTTAAACAAAGGACATTTTTCACATATGTCAGAAATTACAGGTTTCTTAAAGGTCAGCCTGCTCCCATGGTAGGGAGTTGGTATGACAAAAATTGATGAGATACATAAAGGTCAAGAGAATTAGTTTCCATGATGCAGGCAAGTTAATTATCCAAAGGTATTTGAGAGAAGCATAGGGGCTAAACCAGTAAGGTGAGGTAGAGAAGAAGGAAAACAAAACTTGATGTAAATCACAGATACCAAAAGACACAAGGAAATAGAATATGGGGTCTTATTGCCTGGTACGGACAGGGGTGTATGATAGAGTGTATTCTCCTATATGATCAAAAGGTGAAGTTATAGTGTATATGTGAACTTTGAATGAACCCTTAAGCAGGCAAACATTTGGGCTGCTAGCAGGGGAAACTAAGTGTGAGAGGCTTGTAGGCTTTCTGTGAGCTTGAGAGACTAACAAGGAGAAACTGAGTCTGGAAGATTTTTCCCTCTTGGCTCATCTCTCTAAGGAGAGAGGCTAACAAGTGGGGTGTCTTTCCAGACCTCCATCCAGGGATGGGAGAGCTGCCCAAAGCTGTACCAAGCTTTCACATAGTCCCACAAGGATCCATTTTCTTTCTGTTTGACTGTTACACTAGAACTAGTATCTTCCCCTGCCCTGGGTATTCCTGGTTCTCTAGCCTTAATACCTAGACTGGAATCCACACCATCAACTTTTATGCTCCCAAGATTTGTCATGACACTATTGTTTTTTCCCGGGTCTCACATAGAATGACAGCAGACTGTTATTTCTCAGCCTGCAGAATTGCGAGAACCTATAGTCAATCTCTGTGGTATCTTTTCCATGCTCTCATTTTTGTTTGTGTGTGGGGGGGGTAAGGGGTGATTAATGGTTTACAGTGCAGTTGTTGACACATAGGTACAATACCCATTTCTCTTTGTGTCATATAACAGGACCTTAGGTTTCCCTCCACCCTTTCTGTTGGGTAGTATGCCACCTCCCCCTGGCTTCTGCTTAACCATATGCCTATATAGGGATTTACTGATCCAAAGCTTTGGTCTATTTACATAAATCACTTTTACATAAAGCACTCCAGGGCATTGGTGGTTCAGTGATAGGATTCTCACCTGTTCCGCCCCCTCCTTGTCACACTCTGATTTTCACCAGTCACTTTTCTCTCCACCCTCTCTATATCACATCCTGTTTCCACCCTACTTGGAGAGTATAAAAACAGCTGCTCTTCTGATTAAAGACACCTGGAAATTGCTTTCCGGCTCCGAGAGTTCCAGAGTGTATCTCCTGCGGAAGTTAGTGCGGCACAAGTTCCTGATCCCTCTACCACGCAGCAGCCTAGATCGGCTCCAGTTGAGTTCTCTCCAAGCCAGAGAGCACTAGCTCGGGAAGAAGTACCCTCAGGCTATCCTGGCATCTGGCGCCCGGAACAGGGACCCGTAAGCAGCAGATTTACAAGAAGACATCTTAGATAAGTACACACCTTTTGGGTATCTGCAATATTGTGTTAAGGCACTGTGATTTTTTTTCTTTTTTTTTTATATTGTTTTCCTGAGATCTCTCCACCATGGAAAATCTTTTCCAAATTCTGCATTCTTTTTCCAGTATACAATTTTTATATATCTGGGACATTTTTCTCGGGGTTTCACCTTATATCCTGTTGATCATCATAGCAGCTTTTAAGGGATATATAGGGCAACCTCTCAAAAGGCTTAAGGACCTAGAGGCTGAGGTCCAAGAGATAAAGGAAGTGATCATAGAACTTAACCAGCACCTTAAAAACAAGAAGAAGCAAAGGCCTGTCGTGATCTTGACCCACCCTAATTCCTCTGCATCTTGCCCTGAGGCCCCTATTTTGGCATCTTGTCCTGAGGCCCCTATTTTGGCAGACACGTGTCCGAATTCTCCTTTGGACTCCACAGCCACTTCTTCGGCCACCCCCATTTTGGCAGACATGTGTCCGGAACCTCCTGCTGCCTCCACGGCTGCTTCTTCGCCCACGCCTGTTTTGATAGACACATGTCCGAATTCTCCTGTAGCCTCAAAAACCACTTCTTTGGCCACTTGTCCAGAAGCTTCCACTTCGGTGACTCCTCCTACCGCTACACACTTATCAGAGCAAGTCCACACATTTCCGGTCAATGTTGCCCCCAATAGACAAAAACCTCAGGCCTGGTATCCATATTCCGCCACAGACCTGAAGGAACTACGCCAGGCTATCAAAGATGACGGTGTTCATGCCCCATGGACCAGGTCCATTTTACAAGGCCTGCTTCAGAACCTTAATAGCCCCCAAGATTGGAGAGATATGACTCGTGCTACGCTCCCAGGCCCCCTCTTCCTGCAATGGGAGGCATTCTTTCGCGATGAATGTTTACAACAATCGCGGAAAAATATTCAAAATCTGTCAGAGGGTAATTTTGATGCATTGTTTGGAACAGGCCAATTAGAAACAGGGATTCAACAGGCGGAAGCCAAGTTTCCACTGGGGTATTTTGATCAAGTACGCCTGTGTGCATTAAAAGCATGGGAGCGATTAACACCACCCATGGGAGCAGCCTCAGCCCCCATTCTCTCCCTGTAACAAGAACCTGATGAATCCCTCGCTAAATTCATTGCCAGGGTCCAGTCGAGTTTGGAAAGGAAGATTTATAATCCTGATGCTTGTTTTCTCCTCCTGCGATCCATAGTCTGGGATGGAATGCTTCCGCATTTTCGACAGGCCTGTATCACTCTTAAAAACGAACACCCAGATACTTGGATTCTAGCTACACAGGATCTCAGATCAAGCTCTTTTCAAGGACCTATGTTACAGGCCTATGCAGCTACCTTACATAAGCAAAAAGGGGATTCCTTTCAGTGCGGTTGCCAAGGGCATTGGCGTAACCAATGTCCAGAAAATAGACCGCGACCCCGCCTCCAGTCAGGGCGACCCCACCTCCAGACAGGGAATCAGAGACCATGAATGCCTTGTCCCAGATGCCAGAAAGGATTTCACTGGAGGAGAGATTGTTGGTCAAGGTTCCATAGGAACGGCACGCCTCTGCCAAATGTAAACAGGGATTTAAACTAGGTATGGGGCTTTCCTTAGCCCCGCCCCCAAGAGGGAAGGATGCAGTTCGCCTGCTTGGTGCTGTGCCCATCTTCCACAAACAGAAGCCCAGCTTGGGACCCAATCCATCGCTATACCCACCACGCCAAGTAACAATAACAGAGGGTGAGCAGAAGGAGGAACCCGTGGTATGTGGGAACTTCCAGAATAGAAATAACCGGCTGCAGCAAGAGAACAGCTCGAATTCGGAGCCTGAGATTTTATGGACCACCCCTGTTTTAGAAAGGGGTCACCCAACTATGACAGTAAAGACTGGTAATATTCCTTTTAAGTGTTTGATTGACACGGGAGCAGATAAGACAATATTAAGACAAGCAGAGGTTCCCCAGAGTTGGGAACTCCTCCCAGGACGACGCTTACATGGTGTTGGAGGATTGACTCAGGCATTCCGCACACGAGATTCCCTTGTGTGGGAAGATCCAGAAGGGACTACCGGACGCTTTCAGCCTTTAATAGCTGATATAAGCACCAATTTATTGGGAAGAAACTTGCTGGAATCTTTAGATGTAGTGATATCCTTAGACACCTCTGCAGGACACCACACTCACTTCTGTGAGAGTGCTAGACCCAACCAGCACCCCCAATACTAACTGCCACTGTTCGTAACAGAACTCCCCGCTTAGATTGGCTTTCTAATGAGCCTATCTGGGTGGAACAGTGGCCTTTGCATAGGGAGAAGCTAGAAATTAAAAAAAAAACTCGTCCAAGAGCAGTTATCTTTGGGACACATTCGTCATTCTCGGAGCCCATGGAATACTCCAGTCTTTGTGATTAAAAAGCGCTCAGGAAAATGGCGCCTCCTCCAAGATCTTCATGCAGTTAATAAAACCATGCAGGTTTGGGGCTCCCCCCAAAGGGGTTTGCCTCTTGCTTCCGCAATTCCCACAGGAATTCCAATCATAGCTATTGATATACAGGATTATTTTTTCTCTATTCCCTTACACCCACAAGATTGTAAACGTTTTGCTTTCTCTGTTCCTTCTATTAATAATACCAGCCCTTCCGATAGATTTGAATGGGTGGTACTGCCCCAGGGCATGGCTAATAGTCCTACTATTTGTCAAGAGGTTGTTAAATCTGCCCTTTTTCCATATATTCATAAGGGCCTTAAGGTTTTTCATTATATGGATGACGTGTTAATATGGGGAGAATTAGATACAGATCTCTCCGCCCTACGTGATTTTCTAATCCCTGCCTTAAAGAGAAGTGGACTTAATGTAGCTCCTGAGAAGATACAGCTAATCCCTCCAATATCTTTCTTAGGCTCAGAGATTTCCCTAACGCAGATTTGTCCTTTAATACCTTGTGTTACTTTTCCTTCTAATCTCACTCTTGCTTCTTTACAAAGTTTTCTTGGAAATTTGAATTGGCTTAGGCAGTAACTTTATCTGCCTATGAGCTGCCTGCAACCACTGTTCGATCTGTTAAAAGGAAACAAACAGCCCTCCTCAAAGCGTATGTTAACCCCCGAAGCATCCTTGGCTCTGGAAAAAGTTAACCAGGCTCTCCAGGACATGCACCTCGTTCGGTTCTCCCCCTCCTCTCCAGTAAATCTTCTAATCTTTAACTCCACCCCCACGGTAGTGGGGGCATTGTGGCAGAAACATGGCGTTCTCGAATGGCTTCATACGCCAGTAGGCGGAGCTCCAAGACTCCTTACCGAGATTGATGCCTTAGCATTTATGGTTCGCCAAGGAAGAAACAGATCGGTTCAGGTCTTAGGAAGGGAACCAGATTCAATTATTCTTCCCTTTTCTCTCACTGATACAGAATGGCTCATACGCCACCATTCTCGTTTTGCCATAAGTTTAATGGGTTTTCCAGGACAATTAGATAATCATTTTCCCTCTAATAATTTGATAGCTTCTTTACCTCTGTTGCCTCTACTAGTACCTAAACTTTTCTTTCAAGATCCCATCCCCTCTGCTCCTACAGTGTTCACTGATGGTGGAAAAAAGGGAGCTGCTGCCCTTATATATTATCCAGACCAGCAATACCCCAAACCTCTCTTTACTGAACTTCCTGATAATTCCCCTCAGTACAAAGAACTTTATGCTGTTTTCCTTGCATTAAAAGCTGTACCAGAATCCTTCAACCTTTTTTCTGACAGTGTGTATACTGTTAACTTACTTCCATGGCTTGCTCGATCTTATGTAAGAATTGATGACAACCCACTTTCTCCTCTTCTAATTCAAATTGCTTCTATGCTCTGTTCTCGAACCCATCCACTGTATGTTCAGCACCTACATTCCCACAGCCCTCTTCCTGGTCCCCTGTCCGAAGGGAATGCTGCAGCTGACCGCCTTGCCTCCACAGGAATTCTCCTAGCCTCTGTCTCTAATCCTGCTGACTTTCATTCCCTAACCCATGTTAATCTTAAAGGTCTTTGAGCTCGATTTCCTGATATTCCTCTGCCACAGTAAAACGTATTCTTGCTACATGTTCCTCCTGTGTAGGTCTAATCAAAACACCTGCTATTCAGACTCTGGGGGTTAATCCTCGAGGTTTAAAAGCCAACGCTCTTTGGCAAATTGATGTTACCCACATACCTAACTTTGGCAAACAAAAATATGTGTTCGTCTCAATTGATACCTTCTCTAAGTTTATGTGGGCTACAGCTCAGACTGGAGAAAACTCAAAAAAGCTTATAAGCCATATGCTCTCCTGTTTTGTTGTAATGGGCTTACCTCTTCAACTTAAAACGGATAATTGACCTGCTTTTACCAGCAAACAATTTAAAGATTTTTGTTCTCTCTGGAACATTACTCATACTACAGGCATTCCGTATAATCCACAGGGACAAGGCGTTGTTGAGAGAGCCCATCAAACTCTTAAGGCTCAATTAAATAAAGAAAAAGGGGAAATGTACCCCCCTAATATCCAGCTGGCAAAAGCCTTAACTACATTAAATCTCTTTAATATTTACAAAAACTCAGACCAACCTTCTATAATTCTTCATTGGCAAACACCACCCACCCTCCCAGCTATTAAAGTCAAATGGAAAGACCCACTTGATAAAATTTGGAAAGGACCTGACCCCCTGTTGACTATGGGGAGGGGTTTCGCATGTATTTTTCCACAAAATTACTCCAAGCCTGTTTGGGTTCCTGTCCGCCATGTTCTGCAATACCCACATGATGGCGCTGATATCCCTGAAGAACAAGAAACACTGCAAGAAGACTGGCTGCAAGAGGACTGGCTACAGGATGCACCCCAGGATCCATAATACAGCATGGCAGAATCAAAAAAAAAAAAAATCTGATTCACAGAACTCTCCCCCCCCCCCCGAATGAATGTCTTATGCTATGACTGGCCAGTTGTGTTTTGTGAGTGAGTGAGTGAAAAAAAAAATTGAGTGAGTTGAGTGACCAAAATTTTTGTATGACCCATTGTGCTCAGAGTACTCTGAAAGTTAACTGACTTTATATCAAACGGCTGGACGCAGCCATGGTTTCTGGAGACGTCCAGAAACAGTCCAAAAATTGTTCATTCCCCCTTTTGATTTCTTTTTTAAGTCTTGATATCAATATGAAATATTTAGTCTTAAACTGTGTGAGTAAAGATGGTTCAACTATGACAGTAGATCTAAATTCACATTTGAAATGATATCTTATTTACAAGTTTTTCTCCTCCTGTGTGTTATAAACTATATGTTTAATATGCGTGTTTCAAGTTTGGTAAACATTAACAGTTAAATTGTAACTTCGAAGCTACATTTTTACGAGAAGAGGTAAAATCAATTCATTTAAGTAACTGAGTGTTTAAGGTAAAACTCTAAATATTCAATGTGACAATTCATCATCTCCTAAGTTAAAATACAAATTCTCTATACAGGACATTTTTGGAGGGCCCCCAAAAATGTCCTGTAAGCTATCTTGTGGAAATTAATCCACAACAAATTTGGCATCAATCCGATATTGTAAATGTACCAAAAAAAAAAAAATTGTCACTAAAATGTGTTAACTCTAGTAACCTGAGTTTGCTTAAAAAACCCAATGTAAAAATAGTTAAGAATCAATATATGTGACTTAAATTCGGTATGAAAACTTTGCTATATAAAGACTGCTACATGAGGTCACGTAAGATGACCTTTACACGAAATTATAAAGATACCTAAACCAATTATAATCATTGAGTTATCAATTGTAGTAAACTTCTAATTTGTTACAAAGTTTTTTCATAAGTAATTGACTACAGCTATGACAAGCCTTCGCATAAAGAAGCATCTGCTCATATAGAATCCCCAGAAATCCATCTTGGACCCCTGACCTCTAACATCACCCACAATTACAGCCATCCCCCAAAACCCATGATGTGACCTGATATGATCTGGAGAACCTGATTCACAGACTCCAAAGGACAAGACTTTCCTACTGCCTTTCTCTCAACTATCGGTGTCTGCTCTTCCTGCTTCTGTTTCGCCCATCATGTTTTGGCGGTTCCAGGTCACTCTCTACAGAGAAGAAAAGTTCCAGTGGCCGTCCTCCTCCATCAAGATAGACGTGTGGCATTTATTTCCTGGCCTTTGACATTGGACTGATGCTTCTATAGAACTTGCTGGACACTCCTTTTATACTGCTGGACTTCTTGAAGAATGACTGTAGCAGTTCATAGAACTTACCGCCAGCTGACTCGGGATTTTGCAATGCCAGATTACCCCTCTAGCCCCTCGGCTTATCAGGCCCCCACTCCTCCACCCATCAGGCTCACTCTGTCTCTTGCTACTCTTACTTATCCCTCCCTGTCCTGTGCTAGTTCTTTTTGAAGACACTTACACACTATCATTCTGCTTTCTTCCCAACAGGTTTCCGTTCACCCCTACACTGCTATTCCTCTGACAGAGATGAAGCCTTTTACAGACATTGACCCAGTTATATATGGCCATTAAGTAAGAGGAAGATGTTGGGGAATTGTGAGGATATGGTTGAGCTTGGAAGGGCTTGAGCCTGAGGGGTGTGTCAATCCTGTTAGTCTCTCTCTCCACGGAGAGGTTGAGCAAGGAGGGACAGTAGAACCCCAAAAAAGGTGTACCTCTTATCAGTCTCCCTGCCTCACAAAGTGCCCCGCACTCCTGATACTATGGCAAATAGTTAAAAAGAAAGGGGGAGATGTTGGGTAGTATGCCACCTCCCCCTGGCTTCTGCTTAACCATATGCCTATATAGGGATTTACTGATCCAAAGCTTTGGTCTATTTACATAAATCACTTTTACATAAAGCACTCCAGGGCATTGGTGGTTCAGTGATAGGATTCTCACCTGTTCCGCCCCCTCCTTGTCACACTCTGATTTTCACCAGTTACTTTTCTCTCCACCCTCTCTATATCACATCCTGTTTCCACCCTACTTGGAGAGTATAAAAACAGCTGCTCTTCTGATTAAAGACACCTGGAAATTGCTTTCCAGCTCCGAGAGTTCCAGAGTGTATCTCCTGCGGAAGTTAGTGCGGCAGGAGTTCCTGATCCCTCTCCCACGCAGCAGCCTAGATCAGCTCCAGTTGAGTTCTCTCCAAGCCAGAGAGCACTAGCTCGGGAAGAAGTACCCTCAGGCTATCCCGGTCCCTTTCACTTCACTTCCTATCCCAGAATTCTTTGCTTTGCTTTTTCCTTCCTATCCCAGAATTCTTTCTTATCCCTCTCTGTACTTATTTCTTTTTTTAAGGAAAAAATAAATGAAAATCTTTATTCATTAGATAGACACAGCCAGAAACTGAGAGGGAAAGAAGTAACATAAAGGGAGAGAGACAAAGACACCTGCAGCTCTGATTCACCACTTGCAAAGCTTTCCCCCTGCAGGTGGGGACTGGGACTTGAACTCAGGTCCTTGAGCATTGTAATGTGTGTTCAACCAGGTGTACCCCCACCCACCCCCTCTGTACTTCATTCTTAAGTTCTACCTATAAGTGAAATAATTCAGTTATTTGTCCTTCTCTTTTTCACTCATTTCACTGAACATGTCTTCACTCCATCTAAGATGAGGCAAAAGAGATGATCTCATCATTTTTAATAGCTTAGTAGCACTTCATTTTGTTTATATACCACAAATTTCTTATCCACTCATCTGTCATTGGATATCTGGATTACTTCCAAGTTTTGGCTATTACAAATTTTGCTGTTATAAACATACATTTGCATAGGTAGTTTCTTATGGATTTTTTTTGTAATAAGTCCCCAGGAGAGAAATTGCTGTCTCCATACTTTTACATACTATTTTGCACCAATTTACATTCCTACCAGAAGTGCAAGACTGTCCCGATTCCCCTGAATCCTCTCTAACATTTGTTATTTCTGTCTTTTCTAGTGAATGACATTCTCACAGGTATAAATTGTTATCTTATTGTCTTTATTTGCATTTCTCTGATCATGTCTTTAAGCTCTTTCTCCTGTATGTGTTTGTCCTCTAGACCACTTCCTTAGTGAAGTTTCTGTCCATATCCTCACCCTATTTTCCAATTTTTTGGTTAAGTTTACTGAGTTTTTTCTGTATTTTATTAGTCCTGTGTCTGACATATGTTGTGTGAAGATCGTTTCCTATTCTGTAAAGTGTCATTCTGTTTGGGTGATGGTACCCTTTGCTGTGCAGAAACTTTTCAATTTGATGTTGTCCCATTGATTTACTTTTTTTGTTTGTTTTCTTTGCTGTTGGACTGGAGTCTTTGAAGACATTTCTGTAGCATAGATTGTGATGTGTTCTGCCGATGCTTTCTTCTGTGTATTTGATATTTTTTTGTCTAATGTCTCTGATCCACTTGGAGTTGACTATTGTGCTCAGGAAATACCTATATTTCCTTTAAATTCACTTTTGAGCCCTCTCAAGGGCTGGCAGCAGCCTTGCTTTGCTTTGTTCTTGGTTACATCTCAGCCTCAGGAACACAGTTGGTGCTGAGTATCCACCTATCAAGTGAGTGAATGAATACATGCATGGATGAAAACATTCAGAGCTTTAGGCTTTAATCTTTAGGCAGACAGTCACAAGGATTGCTTGTGGAATTTTCTGACTTACAGGAAAAGAACTTGGAAAATCTAGGTCTTTCATTGCTTCCCAAAGAGCTGGTCCCTGCTAACAGACACTTGTTCCAAAATAGCTTGGATGGGGCAGGATAGGGGGCAAAGGCTGAGCAAAGTTGAATCTTCAATTCACAAAGCTTCTCTCTCTCTTTAAGAAAATATTAAGGGCACATTGTTTCTCATTTCCAATAAGAAACTAAGTAAGAGTTAATAATCTGAGCATCATCATGAAAGCAGAGCAGTCTGATCTAAGAACTCTGGGCAGGAGACATGAGTAGAGAAGTGGTCCCTTCCTGTAGTCTGGTCTGTTTCCTTCTTTGCTTTGCAATTTCTGGATGAGCAGAACTTGCTCTTGCTTCTCCCTATTTTTTATAAAAATAATAAGCCATGCCTTTTAAATTTACTTTCTCCCACTGAAGTTCATTTAATATTTGGAGAGAATAACAGCCAAGACCATTCCTGGATGGTTGTTATATATACGATCATAAAAAAGACAGATTCTGTTCCTGATGTTACTAAATTGTCTTTTGGAAAGGAGCTAAGAGGCACCAAAATGATGTGGTGGGGATAAAAATGAAATTGTCTAAAAGTCACTGCCCATCACAGGGCCTGAGAGCCTGCTGTCAGTTCTGTGTCAATAGCAGCCCCTCCAGCTCTAGCCACCGTCACTTGTTTTAGCTCCTTTTGAGGGTACTTAACTGGTTTTACTATTTGAGGCTGAGTCTATGTAGAGATCTTGGGGTGGGAAAATTCTTTTTTAAAATTTTTATTAGTGATTTAATGAGTCACAAGATTGTAAAATAACAAATGTAGAATTTCCACAGTCCCATTCTCTCCATTGGAACTTTCCCTATTCTTTATCCCTCTGGGAGTATGGACCAATATTCTTTATGGGGTGCAGAAGGTGGGGGTTTGTGCCTTCTGGAATTGCTTCTCTACTGGACATGGGCATTGGCAGGTGGAACCATACTTCCAGCCTGTTTCTATCTTTCCCTAGTGGGGTAGGGCTCCGGGGAGGTGGGTTTCCAGGACACATTAGTGAGGTTGTCTGCCCAGGGAATTCAGGATGGTGTCATTGTAGCATTTGCAACATGGTGGCTGAAAGATAGTAAGCTATAAAGAAAATTTTCAATAAATAAGAACTCAAAGGTAGGAATAGAGCAAATGAAACTAGGGAACTTTGTGTGGAATAACCTAGGAAATCTATTTTAGGGGCCCCTGACTTAACAAATTTTTGTCTGAGCCTGATAGCTATACTGCAGGTAGATTAGAGGTATTGTCTGGGAAGATGGTGTCAGAGTTGAAATTAGGACTAGAAAGCTGGATCAAGGTAGAGAGTAGCTCCCATATATTTTTAAAGCAATTTCCTTTACATTTTATTCAATTTATTTATTGGACAGAGATAGAGAAATATTTATTTATTTAAAAGAGTAAAGAAAGAACCAATATAGCTCAGACACTCACAGTGTGAGCATGTGGACTCAGGACCTTGTGCTTGAGAGTCTTATATTTTATCTATACCACCACTTCCAGGGATACTAGATTTTCTTCTTGAAGCTACATCTAGACTCATCTTAGTAGGTTGATACTATACATTAATTTATAGTTCACAAAAAGATTCAAAACCTATAATCTTAGTGTTGACTCTTTGCTATAGATCTGGTAGAACATGGTATGTGTGGCTGACCCTTCCTGCAGATAAAGATACTGAGACCATGTCTGATAAAGTTACCCAGGCTTTCCAGACAGTAGATAGCAGATGCAGATACAATCCAGGATCCCATACTATGCTGTGCAGTTCTACGCTGCTTTCATATGAAATACGTTGTCCATAGTCTCATCCTTAACTTTGGAACACTCTTCTGAGTTAGAAAGACCCAAATAATTTTATTTATTTTTTATCAGTGATTTAATATTAATTAACAAAATTGTAAGATAACAGGCATACAATTGCACACCGTTCCCACCACCAGAGTTCTGTGTCCCCATTCTTTTCACTGGAAGTTACAACAGTTCTCCCAAGGTTGCAGATATGCGTTAGCCATTATTTTTATAACTGTCTATATTTTTATATATTTGAATTTATTATTATTTTTAATTTTATAGGATAGAGAGGAATTGAGAGGGGGAGAAATAGAAAGGAGAGAGAAAGATAGACATCTGTAGACCTGCATCAGACTGCATTCCCTCTGCTGATGAGGAATGGGGGCTTGAATCAAGATCATTCCTCATGGTGATATAGGCACATAACCCCATGTGCCACTGCTTGGGCCCTTGCCCTCTTTCTTTCTTCCTTCCTTTCTTTCTTTCTTTCTTTCTTTCTTTCTTTCTTTCTTTCTTTCTTTCTTTCTTTTTTTCCTGGTCTTGTCTTCTCTTCCTTTCCAAGTCACATCTACACCTATTACTACATCCAACTTCCCCTTCCTTTTTCTCCTTCTCTCTCCTGATGGAGTTGGAGTTCAGAGCCCTTTGGGACAGACCCAAATCTTACTGACACTTGACTGCAATGCTTCCCCATAGAAGTTTGGTTGGCCTCGGGAGAGCTAGGGAAGAAAGTCCCCTTTACTCCTTCTGTAGTCTCTCATTTTGGCCATGCTGACTCCCTTGTGATGGCTACATTCTTCTGCTTAACTGTGAGAAATCCTAAAAAATCTGACTTCACCAGCAGCTGAGTATGGGCTCATTCAGAAACACATTACCTCAAGGCACTTCCTATATTGCTAAGATGCCAACAGAATTGATACCAACTTGGCTGATATGACTTTCCATGCCTGCTGGGATAAAGAATGAGGAGTCATTCTCCTGACTTCCTTTCCAGACTGTTGAAGCAAAGGCAGGAAGCAAAATGAACCAGAAGATATAATGCTTAGAAGAACCCTAGAGTTAAAATTGGGAAAAATTGGTACTTCTCAGGCAAGAATGGCTGTCCCCTATGGAGTTGCATTCTGTGGGGTAACTCAAGGGAAGAGCAGATAACACAACAAGGAGAAAATGGCCTCTGGCCTCAGAACCATCTTTTGGGGCCTTGGGCTGGATCAAGCAGCAGAATGGCTGCTTTATTCAAATGGCACACTGTGGTATCTGCTAGAAAGTGCCAGTAGAATCAACACTAATGAACTCTTTCTGATGATCCAACAGCTGGATTTGGCAAGAACACGTTAGCATCTGAAATCAGGCAGAAGAAAGCCTTTCAATTTTTATAAAATATCTATTTTTAATGTGAAGTGAATGCATACCATTCATTCCCCATGTGAAATGAATTATAGTATGGAGTATTAGCAATGTTGAGTGTGTATGATGTGCTAATACATTTTTTAAAACATATATTTATTGAAAGAGAATGAGACAAGAGTATCTTTCTGTCTATTTGCAATGTTAGGAATGGAACCTGGGATCCCAGGTTTTGAAAGCATGAGTCTACCTGCTAAGTCACTTTCCAAGCCATGAAGACACTTAGTTTTTAGTCTGACTATTTTGCATTATGAAACATTTTGTTGACAAAGTTATGCACAGTCGTGGTTAAAGAAACGTTAGGTTTAAGTGAGCCCATTTGGCAAATAACCTTGGTAGGTAGACATGCTGATTAAGAGGGTGAGAGAGGTATAGGACAAAAGGTAGGCATGAGCTGGTGATGATGGATGGTCCTGAATGGTCCTGAATTCAGCTCTAGTAGTGGACACTGCAGCTGGCCCAACACCCTGCTAACTTGTTTTTAGTACATTTGACTCGTTATTGAAGACCCAGATTTAAGATTTGTCTAACTTAATGTGTGCTGTGGTTGGGTCTGGGTAATGTGAGGGCAGGGCTCCCAGGGACCCAATTAATGCTCACACCCACCCACTCCCTTCCATCCTTATCATTCTTCCATGTCAGTCACTCTGATATCCAGTTTGAAGTGTCTACCTAAAAAGTCTGGTGGACTGGAGTTTCCTGGGAATGATATCCTACCAGGGAAAGTCTTTAACTTATGTTCAATGTATGTGGAGATATCAACTCAGTTCTTTTCAGCCTTTTGGTCAAAACAACTGGGGATTTTCCCATCCCTATTTCAACACTTCTTCACAAAATTAAGTGATAGCAGCCCATGTAGTAATTGGCTTAAACACACATTCTCACTAGCCACTCTTACTGCCTTCTGTCACATGCCTTCTATCTTGTTTATGTTCTTGCACAAACAATGAGTAGCCTGTCCTTGAATTCACAGATAAAAGTAGTGCTCATTAAGCTATGTAAGTTCATGGGCCACATCTAGTCTACTGACTGTTTTCATAAATAATATTTTATTGGAGTACAGCCTTGTGAATTCCTTTCTGCCTTGTTCATGACTTTTTCAAGCTTCAAGGACAGAGTAAGTTAAACAGTTTCAGCAAAGAAAATATGACCTAGGAAAATGAATATTTGAATTATCTGGTCCTTTACAAAAAAGGATATTTCTGACTTCTGGCTTAGAGCTTGCTTCGTGAGAATCCTAAACTCAGTCATTAGAACATGATGGACAAAGAAAGTTGGATGGTAACTGAGACCTGGAAGTGAGCATATAGCTATAAAAAGAAAGACTTTTATGGGATCATTTATGGATGCCCTTACCCATCCTCACTTCTTTTTCTCCTTAATAAGGAAGCAATTACTCTCAAGGGCCTTATTAAAGTTCCACCTGATCTGTATACAGGTGATATACAGCCTCTTCTCTACACATTAACACCTCCATTTTTATTGTATTTGATATCTATTTAATTATTGCTACCAGAGTTGCTTCAGGAGCTTCGCATTTGCAAGACCCTACTGCACCTGGCAGACTTTTTTTTGTTTTGTTTTAATAGAGGGTTAGAGTCAGAGAGTTAGAGAGGAAGAGAGAGGAGACACAACAGTACCACTTTGCTATTCATGAGACCTTTCCTATGCAGGTAGTCTCATGTTGTGGCCTAGGCTTTAAATCCCAGTCCCAGAGCATGGTAAATTGTGTGGACTATAGTCTCTAGCACAGACATAAGCCAGAGTTGATCAGTGCTGCAGTGAAAAAGAAAAAGTCTGTGTGTGGTCAGACAGAAGAGTCATCTGCTGGCTCCCATCTTTGTCTTTTATAGCATTCTGAAAATGCTCCTCCTCATCCTTCTCCTTCTCCTCCTCCTTTTCCTTAGTCTTCTTCTTCTTCTCCTCCTTGTTCTCTTCCTCTTCCTCCTCCTTTTTCTTCTTCTTTACCAGAGCATTTCTCAACTCAGCCTTTTGGTGGTACCAGGAAGTGAGCCTGGGATTTCAGAACCTCAAGCATGGAAGTTTTGACATAATCACTGTGCTATCTCTCAGGTGCTCCTCATTTTTGATTCAACCACTAGACTGTGAGCATTGTAAGGGAACTTTACTATCTTTGCTAACTGTTTAGTTGGAAAGACATAACATCATTCAAGCGGGTGTTCAGAATCAAGTGATCCTGGTCCCCACCTTATTTCTGTCATTTTCCTTCTTGGCTGCCAATGCTTTATGTATACAGTGTCAATGGGACTGGAAATGGTCCAGAAACCATCACAGTTCTCTTCTGCCCTCCTCAAGCTAGTTGGCTCAGATGTCTATGAGCTTTACCCTGTGATTTTGGTTTCATTATTTCTGTGTGCCAGCCCTCTGAGCCAATCAGTTCTAGACAGGTGACTCTTCAAAGCCAGTGACTGGCATTTGGAGCATCCAATGCCAGCAGCATAAACCGTCTTCCAGCTGCCTTTTATTATCCCTACCCTACCCAGCTTAGCAGTGAGTATAAGACGATCCTGGACATCTCTAAAAAGGCTTCTTCTTGTTTAGTAGACCAGACTGTTAGGCTTCTTCTAAACTTCAGTGATCATGCAAAGATATAAATCCATATTTTCCAAAGGGCAACTTTTAAAATTCATCATGAATTCCTCTGAAACATGTTGAGTAATGCATTAAATTCCTGCTGCTGGGTGAAACTGCTGATGCCATTATTATAATCCAGTGCTTTTGCTTTTTTTTGTCTTGGACTGAAAATTATATTGGTTATTTTATATAGGGAGCAAACTGGCAAATTGCAATCAACTGCAAGAGAAATAAGTTATGATTCAATAGTCACAGAGGCCCCTTGAGGGAGTAACTATAATAATAGTAAGAACAGTCCCCTACTATATTTCTCACCACATGCTGAGAATCCGAGTGGGTAATGTTTTGATTACACTACTAGGCCAGCAGATCAGATCTTGACTCCACTTATGGGCAAACATCAATCATGTTGGCATAGCCATTGGAGCCAAATAGTGTGTCAATTTGCAGATTGCCTTGTGAAATTTATACCATAGGCACAAACATTCTAAGGACTTTTGCCAAAGGAGGATCAATGCAAAAAGTGGTAGGTGAGGTTTCAACCTAGAATTTGTCTATTTGATGCAAAAATATCCACAAACTAAATTCTGTTCACATTCTTCAGGAAGTGTCTGCCAGTGGTAAAATGAAAGTAAATTTCAGAGTTGCTCTTATACCCAGGGATATGAATCTAGGCCAAATCAAAGATATTTTTCAGATTTTTTTTTCTAATTGGCTTTCAAATAGAGAGACGAATCTCATCTCACTTAACCCAAATTGAAAGGTAAATAAAATAAAGCTGAAGCTTGGAGATATTTAACTCTGTTTTTTTTAAATTACTGTATTATGTTTATTTCTTTATTGGACAGAGAGAGGCAGAAATTGAGAGGCAAGGGTGAGCTAGAGAGGGAGAGAGACAGAGAGACACCTGTGGCACTGCTTTACCACTCAGAAAGCTTTTCCCCCTGCAGGTGGGTATTGTGGACTAGAATCTGAGTCCTTGCACATTGTAACATTTGTGCTCAACCAGCTGTATCACCACCAGCCCCCTTAGTTTACTTTTTAGACACAGGGAGTATTGATAGGAGAAAAAAAATAAATGTGGAGGGAGTAGGCGTTAAGGGTCTAGTGGCAATTCATAGTCACACACAACACCTCACACACATGTGTATACACACATGTATATACTTATATACCAATACATATCACATAAAAGGTTAATAGGAGTGTAAGTCTACACCACTCTCACCACAAAAGATCTGTGCCTTCACCCCCTCCAACAATAACCACCAGAGTTCTTCCAAGGTCGTAGATATGGGTTGAATGTGTGTGTGTGTTTTCAAATTCATGTGTTTTGATTTTCTATATTCCACATATGAGTGAAGTCATCCATAGTTGTCCTTGACTTCCTTATTTACTTCACTGAACATTCATTTTCTCCTGAAAGACCAACTATGGTCTTTTGGAACTGCTGAGTAGCATTCTATGGAGTGACTCTCCCATGGCTTCTTCTTCTTTTTTGTTTTTGTATTTAAAAATATTTATTATATTTATAAATGAGGGATTGTTACTCTATTGGTAAAGGCTGTTTTCCACTCTAACTCTAAATATACCTCATCATGTATTTCCTTGATGCTTTAAACTCTACTCAGGAAAGTGAAAAGACACACATCAGAGAAGCACATTAGAGTGAAGATGTAGGACCCCACGTGGAGGTCAATGCCTGTGTTTATTCACTTTGAAGGCCCCATCTTCACATCTTCTCTCCATACCTAATACAATGCCCCCCACTCTTCTCCACATCTGCAGATCTGAGGGCATGTTTTTTTCTTGGGGTTATATGCCCTACTTCCTGCTATATGCTATGGTTCTATTCCTCCAAACCTTTAGCTATCTGGTTTCTTCTGATGTTGTTAAGATTCTGCATTAAAAAATTCTATTTGTCAGTATTTTTTGGTTTCTATTTTGTGTTGGGTCAGAGGCATTTACTTCTGTCCAAGTTCCTTTTTCTCTACTGATTATTATCCTTATTGCCTTGGCAGGCCCTGAATTTTCATAAGTCCCCACATCATTAATAGCCAGGCTCAAGCCATGTGACCCCTATTCCTAAAGTTGCCCTTTGAAACAAACAGTCTATACTACAGGGAAAAAAATCAAAAGCATTCACTATTCCTTTTTTACACTTTTAGCTATAGTTGCTGCCAGCTCCTTCAGATGGTCTATTAACATTTCCAAGTTTAACAGATCCTTTCTAGCTCAGTAAAAGGGATGAACATGAGTTTTATAAATAAATAAAAATGAGCCTGGAAATGCCAGCAAAAGTCCCCAGAGGAATAGACACTGGGCTGTCTACTAGCTCTGTGTGTTGTTTTTGCTAATTAGTTTCTTCCTTGGGTCTCAGTTTCTTTAGCTGTAAAAAAAAACAATCAGAGGTTAGGTTGCTAAGAGTTTTCTATATTGTTTAAAATCATAAGATATATTGAAATTTCTGTGTTTCAAGTTCACTTTAGTTCTTCTTGGTGTCAATTTCTACTCCTGTCAGCTTAAAGTCTGCCCTGACTGTTGGACAATGGCAGCAGCAATGTGAGTCATCTTGTGAGGGGCTAGAGATTTACACTAGATATAGTTCCTGAAGCAATTACTTTATTTATTTTTTCCCTTTTGTTGCCCTTGTTTTTTTATAGTTGTTGTAGTTATTATTGTTGTTGTTATTGATGTCGTCATTGTTGGATAGGACAGAGAGAAATGGAGAGGGGAGGGGAAGACAGAGAGGGGGAGAGAAAGATAAACACCTGCAGACTCACTTCACTGCCTGTGAAGTGACTCCCCTGCAGGTGGGGAGCTGGGGGCTGGAACTGGGATCCTTACTCCAGTCTTTGTCCTTTGTGCCACCTGTGCTTAATCTGCTACGCTACAGCCCTACTCCCCAGTTACTTTATTTTTAAAAAAATTTATTATTGGATAGAGACACAGAGATGGGAGAAAGAGATAGATAGACAGATATATGATAGATAGATAAAGATATATATATATATATATATATATATATATATATATATATATATATAGAGAGAGAGAGAGAGAGAGAGAGAGAGAGAGAGAGGGATCTGCAGCCCTGCTTCACCACTTGAGAAGCTTTCCCCCTGCAGGTGGGGACCAGAGGCTTGAACCTGAGTCCTTGTGCACTGTAATGTGTGTGCTTATCCATGTGCACTGCTGCAAACCACTGCCTGTCCTTCCCCCGCCCCCTGAATTTCCCTCATTTCAGAGAATAGGTTTTTATGCTTCCCAGTGCTGATGATGGCTTAATTGTTGACTTTGTGTCAAAAGTTCGACCTTTTATATTAGACAAGGGCTCACAGCAGTGTCTCTATCTCTTTATGAGAAACTGGGGTGTGGCACATGCGTGGGGGCAGAGGCAATGTTTTGATACACAGACAACAGTGTTTGAGTCACAGTTCTGTCACTTTTCAACTGTGAGACTTTGAACTAGTTACCTCATCTCTTTGAGTCTGCAGAAAAAATTGATTCTACCTTCACAGCTTGGGAGCAGTGACAATACTGTGAAATCCACAGCAGTTCACACCAATACAGAAACTACCAAGTCCAGTCAAGCAGACAATGGTCACCAGATATTGCGCAGCTACTCTCTTCAGTGATCCAGCTTCCTAGTCCTTTTTCCAACTCTGACACCATCTCCGAAGACAATACCTTTAGCCCACCTATATGTTAGCTGTCAGGCTCAGGTAAAATTAGTAAAATCATGTGCCCCTCAGAATATACCTAAAATAGAGATCTAGCTTTTTCCATAAGGTAAACCCCAAATCTTAGCTGCTATATTGTTGCCTTTAGGTTCCTGATTATTAAACAATTCGGTCTGCTTTATATCTTAATGCTTTGCAGCCACCAAATTGCAGATGCTACCACGATGCCAACCTGACTTCCCTGGGCCAATGTGTCCTGGAACCCCACGTCTCCAGAGCCCTGTTATACTAGGGAAAGATAAAAACAGGATGTGGGTATGGATCCACCTGTCAACACCCATGTTCAGCAGCGAAGCAATGACAGAAGCCAGACCTTCCACCTTCTGCATCCCACAATGACCCTGGGTCTCTGAACCCAGAGGAATGAAAAATAGGAAAGCTTCCAATGGAGGAGAGGTGATGTGGAAGTCTGGTGGTGCGAATTATGTGGAATTTTATCCCTCTTATCCAACAGACATGTCGATCGTTATTAAATCAGTAAAAAGGGGAAAGAATGTCTGTGCATCATATGACCTCCTCAGAAGTTATTTCTTTTCTGATTTGTTCTAATAACACATTTTCAGACTTACAACTTTAGATCTGCCTCCAATTGGAGAAGAACTTGGAGTATTTTTAGCAAGTTTTCCTTCGCAACTGTCATAGAAGCTTCTTACCTACAGGAAGCTGAGGTACCGTCCTTTGGGCCACATGCACTTTTCCTCATTTACCATATGTCTATTCTTACCATTTAATAGTTATTTTGGGGCCTTTTTTGCCATTAGGATCATACTGAGACTTGATGCCTGCATAATGAATCCACTGCTCCTGATGGTCTGCCTTCTTTCCTTCCTTCCTTCCTTCCTTCCTTCCTTCCTTCCTTCCTTCC
This sequence comes from Erinaceus europaeus, assembly GCF_950295315.1. Taxonomy (NCBI): domain Eukaryota; kingdom Metazoa; phylum Chordata; class Mammalia; order Eulipotyphla; family Erinaceidae; genus Erinaceus; species Erinaceus europaeus. Next base: position 200,870,228 of record NC_080162.1, read on the forward strand.
TTCCTTCCTTCCTCCCTTCACTTCCTTTTTTCTTTCCCTCCTTTCTCTCCCTCCTTTCCTTTCTCCTTCTTTTCTTTCTTTCTTTCTTTCTCTCCTCTCTTCCTTCCATCCTTCCTTTAGCTCTCCCTTCCTCCCTCCTTCCCTCCCTTCCTTCCTCTATCCCTCCCTCCCTTCCTTCCTTCCTTCCTTCCTTCCTTCCTCCCTTCCTTCCATCTTCCCTTTAGCTCTCCCTTCCTCCCTCCCTCCCTTCCTTCCTCCGTCCCTCCCCCCTTTCCTCCCCCCCTCCCTCCCTCGCTTCCTTCCTCCCTCCCTTCCTCCCTTCCTTTCTTCCTTCCTTCCTTCCTTCCTTCCTTCCTTCCTTCCTTCCTTCCTCCCTCCCTTCCTCCCTTCCTTCTTTCCATCCTTCCTTCCTTCCTTTCTATTATAAAGTAAGAAAGAGGAAGGGAGAGAGATAGAGAAGGAGAGAGAGAGAAACATACAGTACTATTCCATCAGTTTTGAAGCTTCCCCCTATAGACGGGGGTGGGAGAGCCTAAACACAGTTGCTGACACTTGTTTGTTTTACCAGGGGTGCCCCTGCCTGATCCTCATTTTTGTAACATTTTATTCTGCTTTATTCTTTAAAAAGTTTTATTAATAATTTAATAATTATTAACAAGATTGTAAGATAACAGGGGTACAATTCCATACAGTTCCAACCACCAGAGTTCCATATGCCATCTCCTCCATTGGAAACTTCCCTATTATATATCCTTCAGGGAATATGGACCAAAATTCTTGCTGGGGTGCAGAAGGAGGACATTCTGGTTTCTGTAATTGCTTTTCCTCTGGACATGAGCACTGGCAGGTCAATCCATACCCCCAGACTGTTTCTCTCTTTCCTAACTCCCCACCTTGTGTGAGTGTGTGTGTGTGGGTGCAGTAAAATGGTGCTGCAGATCTCTCTCTTTATCTCTCCCTCTTCTTTTCTCTCTTTCTTTCTTTCTTTCTTTCTTTCTTTCTTTCTTTCTTTCTTTCTCTCTCTCTCTCTCTTTCTTTCTTTCTTTTTCTTTCTTTCTTCCTTTCTTTCTCCTCTCTCTCTCTCTCTCTCTTTCTTTCTTTCTTTCTTTCAAGGAAGAATTGACAAAACCATAGATTAAGAGGAGTGCAACTCCACACAGTTCCCACCACCAGAAGAACTTTGTATCCCATTCTCTCTCCTGATAGCTTTCTTATTCTTTAACCCTCTGGGAGTATGGACCCAAGGTCATTATGGTGTGCAGAAGGTGGAAGTTCTGGCTTCTGTAGTTGCTTCCCCATTGAACATGGGTTGATCCATACTCCCAGCCTGTCTTTCTCTTTCCCTAGTGGGGCAGGGGCTTTGGGGAAGTGGGGCTCCAGGACACATTAGTGGGTTTGTCTGTCCAGGGAATTCTGGTTGGCATCATGGTAGCATCTGGAACCTGATGGCTGAAAAGAGAATTAACATATAAAGCCAAACAAATTGTTGAACAATCATGAACCTAATGGCTGGAATAGAGCAGATAAAGAGTTGGGGGGGTGGTATCCTCAGTTTTGGAAATAGCTAGTAGGCATATTTTAGTTATACTCCAAAGGGCCTGTGACTATTTTCTCCCTCTCTTTTCCATCTCCTCCTTTCCTCTCAATTTTTCACTGTCTCTATCCTCAGTATATATATAATATTAAAAAATAAAGAGAATGCTAAAAATGAGAAAATTGTAAGATTGAAACAACTAGCAACTAGATAACATTCACCTGTATTCACCAGTTGTTAATTCTTTGTCACATTTCCTTTAAATCTATAATTTCCTTCTTGTTGTTATTTGCTCATTCATTTTCAAACAAAGACAGTAGCATGCTCATCCTATTCTCAAGGCTTCAACCTTCACCTCCTAAGACTAAGAACACAGTTTACTGTAAAGGAATTTAATTTTATTTTCTAATAAATGGGATATCTCTAAGAAACACTCAGAGGTTGTGTAAATAGCCTCTTATCTGTTATTCTCCTATGCAGTGGCTTTAACATATCTGGTGGTCTGTGGAATATGTTCTCAAAATGTCTTTGAAACTTCTCTCATAGAAAGGTATGTCTACCTGCTCTCTTGAGCTAGGTGAAGCTGAATGTTTTGGCTACTAGAGTGTGAGAAAGAGATGCTGTGGTGGCCAAGTGGTGGCACAATGGGTTGAGTGCACATGTTACAACTCACAAGGACCCATGTTTGAGCCCCTGGTCCTACATACAGGGGGAAAGCCTTCTGAGTGATGAAGCAGTGCTGCAGATATCTTTATCTTTCCCTCTTGGTCCCTCACATCCTCTCAATTTCTGATTCTTTCTGTCCAATAAATAATGACAATAATTTTTTTTAAAAAAATTAAAAAGCTGCTGTATGGACATTGAGGGTATCTCATTAATGTCCACACAACTTCTGCTTTACCTTCTTAGAATGCTAAGTCTGGGAAAACCAAGTTGCTCATGGAGTATCTGTCCATTCTCTGACTGTCATGCCAAAGAGGCTGAGAGTAGACCCTGGTTAATAGCCCAGCTGAGTTGCCAATCAATAGGCAGAAAAAGCCACTAGTTTCTACCATGCAACTGACCCACTTGGATGGTTCAAATCAATTAACCCCCTAAAGATAGTGAAGTCTCCTAGAACATCTAGTGATACTCATCCCAGTTGACTTCAGGCAAGGATTTCTTAGATAATAATCTCAAGAAAAAAATCACAAACAACAGCAATATGATACTTAAAGCCCCTGAGATGTGGGGTAGTTGTTGTAGGAATAGGAATCAGAATAACTTCCAGTGATGACACTAGCAAAACCACTTAGTCTACGGACGACTGCTGTAAGGCAGCCTCTCTTTGCATTCTGATTTCATTCTCTTCCCAAGTATAGACCCCTTATTGCTAGCTTCCTCAAGTCCTTTCAGGAATTGCTTCTGTTCATCATATTATTTCTTTGGACAAAAAGAGTGTTCCGTGATCTTGGGATGAAAGCATACCAAATGAAAATCTATTTCTTATTAGTCACTAATAAACAGCCTGGGCTACAATATCAGTGTCTTACAACAAAATGATACAATTAGGGGGGTTCCCGGACGATGGCGGACTGAGAAGCTGCTAGTGGCTTGAGCTCTGACCACATCTCCTGGAAAAGGTAGGATTTTCTGTCTTTAGTAGGCCAGTCAATAAGGGGTCCTAGCGGTAACACCAAAGAGGTAACTATAACTCAATTTGGGTTAAAAAATAGAGTAGAAAGAAAGGGAAAAAATTTTTTTCTTTTAAATTATTATTCCCAAAGTGCACCTCCTCCCCCTTCCCCCCCCATAACCAGTCCCTGGGGACCAGCTCCAAGCAGGCTCCCCTGCTGAGCTTATTTCTTTACCAAGATTCCTGTCCCACCAGGGAGTATCATTCATTCTAAGTCTATTCCCTTCTGAAACCTCTGGCCTTTATTCTTTCTAAGTAGCCAACGAGCTGCCTCTGCACAACAGCTCCCCTCTCTCCCCCCCATAGCTAATTAAATAATAATAAATAAATAAACCTCTTTCCGTTCACTGCTTTTTATTACTGTTCTTTTTCTTATCTTTTTCTTTTCTCTCTCTCTCTTTTTTTCTTTTTTTTTCTTCTCTCATTCTTGTCATCCTTTCTTCCTTAATCCTACAGCTTTCTGAATTCACTGATACACGTTTGGGAATTATTTAGGGGAAGAAATCTGACTCACAGTGGACTCTCTCTGAGAGTATCTCTGCTCAACTTCCCCTCCTCCTTTAGCTACCCCTAGAATATACAGTGTATAGTAGATTTGCATAACTGTCTATTCCTGCTATCCTTGTCTAGTCCTGAGGTCTTTTTTTTTTCTCTTTCTTAACAATCAGCTGCCTCTCAGGAGGCTTGAGGCAATCTGGGACAGGGTGTTTTACCCTGCTCTATTTTATTATTAATATTATATAAAGGCATATATCTCCCCCCCCCTTTAGGTTGATCAGAATTAACTCTTAGGGTATCTTTCATTGCTAGGGTAGTGGGCATCTTATCTATTGTGAGAGGAACTTGTCTTGTTACTCCTATTTCCTCTACAGACTCTCCCCTTCTTCCTCCTCCTAGCTAATTAAAATAAATAAATTAAAAAAATAAAATAAAAAATAACCAATTAAAAAAACTTTCCTTTCACTACTCTTTAATGACAGCTCTTTTTCTTATCTTTTCTCTCTCTTGTTTCTCTTTTTTTTTATCTTGTCATACACTTCTTCCTTCCTTCTTCTTTGCCTTTCTGAATTTGTGAATTATTTAGGGGAAGAAATCTGACTCAGGGTGGACTCTCTATGTGTGTGTCTCTGCTCTACATCCCTTTCTCCTCTTGTTACTCCTAGAATATACAGTGGATAGTAGATTTTCATATCTGTCTATTATTGCTATCCCTTCTTTCTTTTCTCTTTCTTCTTCACTTGGAGTTGGTGCTATTTTTTCACGTACTGGAGACATTGTTTGGCTAACTGGTAGTGATTAAACTACTTCAATACTTGCTTCAGTTGCTATTGTAATTCCTGAGGTTGGTGAGTGCATTTGTCATAAAGGTATTTAGTACAGTGTTGCTGTACTCAAGACACAACAACAGAGCATAAAAATAAGAAACACATAAATCAAAAAAATGGGTAGATCAAAAACAAATAAAACTGCTACTCCAATGAATGAAGACAAGAGTCCAGAAGAAACTACCAATCAGCCAGAAGTAACCATAGATAAGAAAAGTATGCAAGCAATAATAAACTTATTAATCACAGAAATGAAAACAACATTGGAGGAAAGGAATGGCAGTTTAGGGAAACAACAGTTGAGACCCCCAAGGAAAATACTGATTATCTTGAGGCAATTAGAGGACTAAAAGCTGAAATAGCTGTAATGAAGAAAGAAGCTGAGGCAAGGGAAAGCAGACTAACAGAAGCAGAAAACAGAATTAGTCAGACAGAGGATGAGTTAGAGAAAACTAAGAAAGAGGTGAAAGAGCTCAAAAAGATTGAGAGACACTGAAAACAACAACAGAGACATATGGGATGATCTCAAAAGAAGTAACATTCGTATAATTGGCCTGCCAGAGGAAGAAAGAGAGGAAGGGGAAGGAAACATTCTAGAGGAAATAATAGAAGAAAATTTCCCAGATCTGAATAACAGAAAGCACATCAAGATTCAAGAGGCCCAGAGAGTTGCAAACAGAATCAACCCAGACCTGAAGACACCAAGACACATCATAGTCACAATGAGAAGAAGTAAGGATAAAGAAAGGATCCTAAAGGCTGCAAGAGAGAAAAAAAAAAGTCACATACAGGGGAAAACCCATAAGATTATCTGCAGACTTCTCCACTCAAACTCTAAAAGCCAGAAGAGAATGGCAAGATATCTATCGAGCCCTGAATGAAAAAGGGTTTCAACCAAGGATAATATATCCTGCTGGGCTTTCAATCAAACTAGATGGAGGGATCAAAACCTTATTAGACAAACAACAGTTAAAGGAAGCAACCATCACCAAACTGGCCCTGAAAGAGGTTCTAAAAGACCTCTTATAAACAAGAACATCACTATAATACTTGCAATATATCAGAGCAAACAAAAATTTATTTTGAACAATGGCACTACAATACATTAAATCCATAATATCAATAAATGTCAGTGGCTTAAACTCACCCATCAAAAGGCACAGAGTGGGGGGATGGATCAGAAAACATAACCCAACCATATGCTGCTTGCAAGAATCCCATCTGTCACAACAAGATAAACACAGACTTAAAGTGAAAGGATGGAAAACTGTCATACAGGCTAACAGACTACAAAAAAGGGCAGGAACAGCCATTCTCATCTCAGACACAATAGATTTTAAATTAAATAAAGTAATAAAAGATAGACAAGGACATTACATAATGATTAGAGGATCAATCAGCAAAGAAGTCTTAACAATTATTAACATCTATGCACCCAATGAGGGACCATCTAAATACATCAAGCACTTACTGAAAGAATTTCAAAAATACATCAATAGTAATACAATAATAGTGGGAGAATTCAATACCCCACTCTCACACTTAGACAAATCAACAATGCAGAGAACCAACAAAGATACAAGAGAATTGAATGAAGAGATTGACAGACTTGACGTCTTGGACATTTTCAGAGTCCTTCACCCCCCAAAACTGGAATACACCTTCTTTTCAAATCCATATAACACATACTCAAGAATAGACCACATGTTAGGCCACAAAGACAGCATCAATAAATTCAAGGGCATTAAAATCATCCCAAGTATCTTCTCAGACCACAGTGGAGTAAAACTAACATTTAACAACAAACAGAAAATTGTTAAAAGTCACAGAATTTGGAAACTAAACAACATGCTCCTTAAGAACCACTAGGTCAGAGAATCACTCAAGCAGGAAATTCAAATGTTCCTGGAAACAAATGAAAATGAAGACACAACCTATCAAAATATTTCAGACACAGTTATAGTACTGGGAGGGAAACTCATAGCCATACAATCACATATTAAACACCAAGAAAAAGCTCAAAAGAACGACCTTACTGCACACCTCAAGGACTTAGAGGAAGAGGAACAAAGGAACCCTAAAGCAACCAGAAGGATAGAAATCACTAAAATTAGAGCAGAAATGAACAACATCAAAAATAAAAGAACCATACAAAAGATCAATGAAGCCAATGTTGGTTCTTTGTAAGATTAAACAAAATTGACAAACCCATAGCCAGACTCACCAAACAAAAAAGAGAGAAGACCCAAACTAATAGAATTGTAAACGATGGAGGAGATATCACAACGGACACCACAGAAATCCAGAGAATTATGTGAAACTTCTATGAAGAACTATATGCCACCAAGCTAGAGAATCTCGAAGAAATGGAACAATTTCTAGAAACATATGCCCTTCCAAAACTGAACCAAGAAGAACTACAAAATCTAAATGCACCAATCACAGACAAAGAAATTGAAACCGTTATTAAGAATCTCCCCAACAGCAAAATTCCTGGACCACACAGCTACACAGACGAATTCTACAAAACTTTCAGGAAACAGTTAGTACCCATACTTCTTAAGCTTTTCCATAAGATTGAAGAAACAGGAATACTCCCTTCCACCTTCTATGAAGCCAACATCACCCTGATACCAAAAGCTAATAGGGACACAACAAAAAAGGAAAACTACAGACCAATATCTCTGATGAACATAGATGTCAAAATATTAAACAAGATCTTGGCCAACCGGATACAACAGCAAATCAAAAAGATTTTTCATCACGACCAAGTGGGATTCAACCCAGGAATGCAAGGCTGGTTCAACATCCATAAGTCAATCAATGTCATTCACCACATCAATAAAAGCAAAGCCAAAAACCACATGATTATCTCAATAGATGCAGAGAAAGCCTTTGACAAAATCCAACACCCATTCATGCTCAAAACTCTACAAAAAATGGGAATAGATGGGAAATTCCTCAAGATAGTGGAGTCTATATATAGCAAACCTATAGCCAACATCATACTAAATGGACAGAAGCTGAAAGCATTCCCCCTCAGATCAGGGACTAGATAGGGCTGTCCACTGTCACCATTACTCTTCAACATAGTATTGGAAGTTCTTGCCATGGCAATCAGGCAAGAGAAAGAAATCAAAGGAATACAGATTGGAAGGGAAACTGTCAAGCTCTCACTATTTGCAGATGATATGATAGTATACATAGGAAAACCTAAATAATCCAGCAAAAAACTACTGGTAGGTATTAGGCAATATAGCAAGGTATCTTGCTACAAAATCAATGTACAAAAATCAGTGGCATTCCTTTATGCAAACACTAAATCTGAAGAAGAAGACATCCAGAAATCACTCCTATTTACTGTATCAGCAAAATCAATCAAATACCTAGGAATAAAGTTGACCAAAGTAGTGAAAGACTTGTATGCTGAAAACTATGAGTCGCTATTCAAGGAAATAGAAACTGATACCAAGATATGGAAAGATATCCCATGCTCATGGATTGGAAGAATAAATATCATCAAAACGAATATTCTTCCCAGAGCCATATACAAATTTAATGCAATACCCATCAAAGTTCCACCAAGCTTCTTTAAGAGAATAGAACAAACACTACAATCATTTATCTGGAACCTGAAAACACCTAGAATTGCCAAAACCATCTTGAGGAAAAGAAACAGAAATGTAGGCATCACACTCCCAGACCTTAAACTATATTATAAAGCCATCTTCATCAAAACAGCATGGTACTGGAACAAAAATAGGCACACAGACCAGTGGAACAGAATTGAAAGCTCAGAAATAAATCCCCACACTTATGGTAATCTAATCTTTGATAAGGGGGCCCAAAGGATTAAATGGAAGAACGAGGCTCTCTTCAATAAATGGTGCTGGGAAAACTGGGTTGTAACATGCAGAAGAATGAAAGTGAAGCACTTTATCTCACCAGAAACAAAAATCAACTCCAAGTGGATCAAAGACCTGGATTTCAGACCAGAAACAATCAAATACTTATAGAAAACATTGGTAAAACACTTTCCCACCTACACCTCAAGGACATCTTTGATGAATCAAACCCAATTGCAAGGAAGACTAAAGCAGAAACAAACCAATGGGACTACATCAAATTGAAAATCTTCTGCACATCCAAAGAAATTGTTAAACAAACAAAGAGACCCTTCAGAGAATGGGAGAAGATCTTCACATGCCATACATCAGACAAGAAACTAATCACCAAAATATATAAAGAGCTCAGCAAACTTAGCACCAAAAAAGCAAATGACCTCATCCAAAAATGGGCAGAGGATATGAACAAAAAATTCACCTCAGAGGAGATCCAAAAGGCTAATAAACATATGAAAAACTGCTCTAGGTGACTGATTGTCAGAGAAATGCAAATTAAGACAACACTAAGATACCACCTCACTCCTGTAAGAATGCCATACATCAAAAAGGACAGCAGCAACAAATGTTGGAGAGGTTGTGGGGACAGAGGAACCCTTTTGCATTGCTGGTGGGAATGTAAATTGGTCCAGGCTCTGTGGAGACCAGTCTGGAAAACTCTCAGAAGGCTAGACATGGACCTTCCATATGATCCAGTAACTCCTCTCCTGGGATTATACCCCAAGGACTCCATAACACCCAACCAAAAAGATGTGTGTTCATCTATGTTCATAGCAGCACAATTCATAATAGTTAAATCCTGGAAGCAACCCAGGTGCCCAACAACAGATGAGTTGCTGAGAAAGCTGTGGTATATATACACAATGGAATACTATGCAGCTATATAGGCTGTGTAATCGATATGAAGACTCTCTCAAAAGCCTAGACTAAGTAGATTAGAAGCAACTAATAGCACAGCTATATACAAGATACTGGGTACTGCACAGCAAAGCCTAACAAAAGGACTTTTCAAAGTTAACCCAATTACCAAATAATGTGATGATAACATTAACTATCAATTGTCTTTTTGAACCCTAAGACAGCAGGAACCTCACATCTCCACTATAGAGCCTCTATTTCCCCCAGTCCTGGAACCATTGGATAGGGCCCACTTTCCCATATGCCTCTCCCAATCCATATCAAATAATATTGCATCTGCCAATCACAACTTAATCAACACCACGATTGCCTCCTCAACATGCTTCACTTCAGACTGTGTCCAGAGACTTCACGTGTGGAATGACATCCCTTCATCTTCATTACTCGGTCACCATGTTCCAGATGTCACCAGGATGCTGGCCAGGCTTCCCTGGACTGAAGACCCCACTAATGTGTCCTGGAGCTCCACTTCCCCAGAGACCCACCCTTCTAGGGAAAGAGAGAGGCATACTTGGAGTATGCACCGACCAGTCAATGCCCATGTTCAGCGGGCAAGCAATTACAGAAGCCAGACCTTCTACCTTCTACAACCCACAATGACCCTGGGTCCATGTTCCCATAGGGATAGAGAGTGGGGAAGCTATCAGGGGAGGGGGTGGGATATGGAGATTGGGTGGTGGGAATTTTGTGGAGTTGTACCCTCCTAACCTATAGTTTTGTTAATTTATCCTTTCTTAAATAAATAAATAAATAAAATAAAAAATGATACAATTATCCTCCCCTTTTGCTAGGAATTCATTTTAGCTGTGAATCAGAAAGCAGGAAATATCTTAGAAGTGCAATTTTTTTCCTGACCCATGCTATACTTACTTTGTTAAATCAAATTTCTATCATTTTATTCACTATAAGATGTTCAAATAGCACCTGGTACACATAGAGATCCAAATAAGGGGCCAGGTGGTAGCATACATGGTTGAATGCACATGCTACACTGTGCAAGGGACTGGGTTCACCATTACCCCTGTCCCCACCTGCAGGTGGAAAGCTTTGCGAGTAGTGAAGCAGGTGTCTCTCTATCCCTCTCCCTCTCTAACTCCCCCTTCCCTCTCAATTTCTGACTGTCTCTATTCATTAAATATATAAAAGACAATACATTTTTTTAAATTTATTCCCTTTTGTTGCCCTTGTTGTTTTATTGTTGTAGTTATTGTTGTTGTTGTTGATGTCATCATTTTTGGAGAGGACAAAGAGACATGGAAAGAGGAGGGAAAGACAGAGATGGGAGAGAAAGATAGACACCTGCAGCCCTGCTTCACTGCCTGTGAAATGACTCCACTGTGGGGAGCAATAGGCTTGAACAGGGATCCTTATGCCAGTCCTTGCACTTTGTGCCATGTGCACTTAACCTGCTGTACAGCCCCCTGACTCCTGACAATATAATTTTTAAGAAATTTAAAAAAATATTTGAAAAAAGTTCATAGAAAGAATTAAATAATCTTGTTTCTCTACCCCCTCCCTCACCATGAGTCTTCTGAACTTTTGGGGGGCTGCCACACAAGCCCGACTCTGTCCTGTTCACAGCACACTGCCTGCTATCTTTAGACAGGTTCCCACATGAAAATGACCCCACATTTTTCTTCTGTAGTGAATTAGGTGTGTGGATGTGTGAGGATAATAAGACAGAAGGGTTGGGCTTTCAGTCTTTTATGAACACAAGTGAAAAGAAATAAATCTAGGTCTGAAAATAGCTGGTGGGTTAGAATCACTCCATATTCTTGTGGAGGGGAAATATTCATCAGTGAGAAGAGGAATACACCCATATTTAGAGAAATAATACCAACTTCACTTCCAGGGTGTTCATGTATTAGAGAAAGGCTTCTACAGAGAAGAGAGACTCGTACCTTCGATTCAGCAAGGAGATTTTTGAGCCTACCATGTGCTCATTCTCATACTAGGAATCAGGGAATTGGCAGTGAAAAGACATTGTTTCTTGGTCTCAGATATCTCATTTATATGGGAGAGAGAAACACACACACACTCATGTTCACTTTTTCTCCATACTCTTTCTCCACTTCTCTCTCATCCACCTGCCGGTACTCACGTGGGGGACCTCACAGCAGAGGTAAGCCAGATTACTGGCCTCTTGTGTTAACTGTAGTGGCTAACAACAGGAAAAGACCAGGAGACCATTTGGTTTCAAATGATCCGTTTATTGTACAGAAGATGGCTTTTAAGTAGCAAAAGGGAACAAAGGACATTTTTCACATGTGACAATAATGATAGGTTTTAAAGGTCAGAACCCTCATGGTGAAGGATCTAAGGAGTGAAGAGAATTGATGGGATAGAGGAAAGTTCAGAAATTATTAGTTTCTATTGGGTAAGAGAGTCAATTAGCTGAAGGTATTTAGAAAAAACATGTTAATTATACCAGCAAGGGAGAAGCAGACAGAGAGGAGCTTTCTGGTCAAGGCAGAATATTGATATATGGAGTATATGTGATCAAGGAATGAGGAATTGGAGAGTGGGCCTTACTCTTTTTCTACTGACAGGCTAGGATGATGGAGTATCGTTTGTATGTGATTAAAGATGGTGAACTTATAGTGAACTTTAAGCAGACAACTATTTGGTTTGTAACAAGAGAATGAGTTAAATGTTAGGGGGTGTAGGTTTTTGTGATGCTTGGGAGACTGACAAGAGGAAACTGAGTCAGGAAAGATTTTCCCTCCATGCTTGACCCCTGAAAGGGAGAGGCTGACAGGTGGAGTATCTTTTCAGACCTCCATCTTTATAATGGGAGTTCCCCTATGCTCTTATCATGCTTTAACAATTATCCCACATCCACCATTGATATCATTTCCTCTTTTGTGTCAGTGCACACTTCCGGGGTTATGAAATCAAACTTAGGAACCAACTGACCCTGAATGAGTTACTTATTTTTGACAACTCAGTTTCTCCTTGAGAGAAGTAGGAATGATGATAGCATCCCACTAGGTCATGTTGACTTGAGGATTAGATCAGACGTCTGAGTTCTCTGCTTAGTGTTTAATTATCTTCAGACAAGGACTCTGTAAAGGTTAGTTCATCATCCTAGTCCTTGTGCTCCTTTGCCCTGCTTTTCCCTTCTTGCTGTAATTAGGTATATAGTTCCTAGAGCTTAGTGCCTGGGTTCAAATCCTGAGTGCCTAGCATGTTAGTGCTGTGGGCCAGGGCAACTGATTCCTTCTATGTGCCACATCTGTGCAAAGAGGTAGAGAAAAAACATTGAGTTTATTGAGTCCTGTAAAAAGTAAGTGGGTTCATGTCTGAAATAGCCACATGGGAATTTGGATCACAGTATTTAACTAAAATACAGATAATATTAACCACTTTATTTTAGTTAAGTATAATTTATTCTTGTTATTACTATGATTGGTATGATTACTGTTTTTGTAGCATACATGTCTTTTTTTCTGCTTTTCTTAAGTGAGACTAACCTAGAACTTGTGGTACTTTTCTTATGAGAGGGGTGGAACAATATACACACCAGCAATGAGTATCCATTATCACAGTAATGGTGCCAGGGTGTCAGTAATGAGAGAGATGAGATCTCTGTGTCATAGGAACGTTTTCTTGTTTTGCCTCCAGGGTTATTGCTGGGGCTCAATGCTTGCACTATGGATCCACTGCTCCTGGAGGCCATTATTTCTGTTTTGTTATTATTGTTGTTATTGTTATTGCTGTTGGATAGGACAGAGAGAAATGGAGAGAGGAGAGGAAGACAGAGAGCAGGAGAGAAAGATAGACACCTGCAAATGTGCTTTACTGCTTGTGAAGAGACTCTTTTGCTGGTGGGGAGCTGGGGGCTTGAACCAGGATCCTTGATCTGGTCCCTGAGCTTTGTGCCTTGTGGGCTTAACCCACTGCACTATCTGCCAGCCTTCTTTATTTTTAATTAAAATTTTTTTTAAATTATCTTTATTTACATATTGGGTAGAGACAGTCCGAAATCAAGAGGGAAAAGGGAGATAGAGAGGGAGAGAGACAGAGAGACACCTGCAGCCCTGCTTCACCACTTGTAAAGCTTTCCCCCTGCAGATGGGGACTGGGAGCCTGAGCCTGGGTCCTTGTGCACCCTGATGTGGGCTTAACCAGGTGCACCACCAGCTGGCCCCTGACATTAGAACTTTCAGTGGTATTCATAAACCAGAATGTTATAAATATGCCTTTGCAGGCAATGAATAGAAACCACCAGAAAATTTCAATATTTAAAAATACAAGTTTGGGAGATCTGGTGGTAACAACACTCAGGTAAATGCACATATCACCATGCATAAAGACCCAGGTTCGAGCCTCTACTTTCCACTTGCATCATGAGTGCTAAAGTAGGTCTGTGGATATCTCCTCTTTATATCTCCTCCTCTATCTCCCCCTTTCCTCTCAATTTAAATCCTTCCTGTGAAAATTAAAAAATAAATACAGGGTACAATGGCCACCAGGAGTGGTAATAAAGGCACTGATCCCTAACAATAACCCTGGTGGCGAAATAAAACACGGTGTGGATGCCTTCTGCCTGGTCACAGTAGCGCACAGGAACAGAGAGACACGGCGTTGCTGTTACTGCCTGATGTGTAAGGCTCACCTTTCCTGCCTCCTTCTTGTTAGCCCACTGTGAGTCTTTGTTGGTCTTAGAGTCCCTGCTCTGAAGGTGGGAAAATTGAAACAGTGAAGGGCTAAGCTGGCTATTCATGATTGTGTATGAATGAGTGATGAAACAGGGACTTGTAGTAGTTTGCTTTGGCAATCAAAATACTTCTATATTTATTTTGTTACTTTTATGGGAAGAGTAATCATTTACAGTAAAATTGTTGACACATGGGTACAAGCTCCCACCTTTCCACAATAGCTTCTACAAAGCACTTTTACAGTTTTTTTTTTTTCTATTTTTCCCTCCAGGCTTATTTCGAGAGCTTGGCGCCTGCATTATAAATCCACTGCTCCTGATGGCCATTTAGCCCATTCTGTTGTCCTTGTTGTTGTTTTTATTGTTGTTGTTATTATTGTGGTTATTGCTGTTGTTGTTATTGTTGGATAGAACAGAGAGAAATGGAGAGAGGAGGGGAAGACAGAGGGGGAGAGAAAGACAGACACCTGCAGACCTGCTTCACCGCCTGTGAAGTGACTCCCTTGCAGGTGGGGAGCCGGGGCCTAGAACCAGGATCCTTACACTGGTTCATGTGCTTCATGCCATGTGCACTTGACCCACTGTGCTACCTCACTACCCTCAACTGTTACCTTTAATTTAGGTCCTCCACCAGGCACCCAAAGTTCTCCAGAACCCCAGATGATGGGGTAGTGACCTAAAGGGCCATCATTAAAGTGTGCCAGTCTCTTTCCCTTATCCAGCTTTTGTTGTCCTTACTTTATCTAACAAGATTACACTCAGAGTGGCTGAGGATAGTTAAATAGGCAGTTGGAGAGGAGGGTATCCTGGGCTAAATAGAAAAAAATATTTAATTAAGTACTTTATTATTATTATTTAGATCTTTCTACTTGCTTGTTGCACTTAAAGAGTCACTACAGACTACTGCACACTTTAATTTTAAGGTCTATATTTTCCTGTAATGTATGAATACATGTATTCCTGTCCCTTGGCCCTGGTCTATATTTAGGCTCTTCAACTTTGTTAGGAAGTGCACCACCTGAAATGGAACTAGGGAGTCCCATGAGCTAGGAAAGTTCTCACCCGAGTATTAGATCTGGAGGTTTGACATCCCAGGCCTGATGTCTCTGGACACGGTCTGAAGTGGAAGATGTCAAGGTGGTACTGGTTGCACTGACTTAGTGGATGTTAGCAGATGCAATGTCAAATGGTCTGGATCAAGAGAGGCATGAAGAAAACTGAGCAAAGCCTTAGAGGCTTTACAGTAGGACTGGGGAAAATATGGATTTTTAAAGAGAATGAAGAAGGTTCCTTGCTGTCTGAGAGTTTCAGAAGGCAATCCCACTCATAAACAGAAGCTGAGGAAGAAGAAAGGAAAGTGAAACACAAAACAGAATTTGACTGGGTTTTTAGTATTGCACCAAAGTACATTACTCTGGGGGGTGGGGTTAGACTTTCAGCTACGCTGTAGGGGTCTGAGGGTAGGGACACAGACCTTTGATGGTGGTAAGGGTGTTAATATATACTCCTATCAACTTATCGTCTTTTTAAAAAAGATTTTATTTATTTATTCATGAGAAAGATAGGAGGAGAGAAAGAAAGAACCAGACATGACTCTGGTACATGTGCTGCTGGGGATTGAACTCAGGACCTCATGCTTGAGAGTCTGATGCTTTATCCACTGCACCACCTCCCGGACCACATCAACTTATAGTCTTATTAATCACTATTTAATCAATATGAGAGGGGAAAATAGATTTAATGTCTTGAGCTTTTAAATGCATAGATTTCAATTTGGACTACATAATCCTTTATGTAAGAACTTAATGTTTCAAATTTGTAAACTGATAGACAGCTAACACTGTGATAAAATTGTTAATGCATTTCTAATAGTAACTTTTTTTTTGAAATATTAAATCACCTGTAATCTGGGACCAATGTGACCAGAACAACTGGTCTTGTCAGCATATAAGTTATAGTTATTTGTAAATAGCAATAAATGACATCAATTATAGTGAGGTCATGTATGGAACAGTAAATACTAACCATAGGATTTTAAAAGTAAACCAGCTACCCAAATAACTTGGGCATAATAATAATACATATTCTTTCTCCCATTTTTATTGGATAAGACAGAGAGAAATTGAGAGAGGAGTGAGGAGTGGGGATAGAGAAGGAGCAAGAAAGATAGACACCTGCAGACCTGGTTTGCTACTCTTGAAGTGTCTGTCCCTCTTGCAGGTGGGGAGCCAGAAGTGGAACCTGGATCCTTGAACTTTGCATGGGTGCTTGCTCTCAGTATGATGTGTGCTTTCCTGGGTGTGCCAGTGCCTGGTCCCTGATCTTCCACGTTTTCAAACTGATGCATCATTTACAAGATGTGTTTGGCCATCCTCTACATTTGTCACACAATCTCTTCTCTCTCTCTCTCTTTCTCTCCCTCTATCTCTATTTATTGTCTGAATTGTAGTTGTAGGCCTCTCTCCACTTCCTCTCCTATTTCTATTAAAAAAAAAAATTAATTATCAGGGAGTTGGGCGGTAGTGCAGCGGGTTAAGCTCATGTGGCACAAAGCACAAAGACCAGCATAAGAATCCCGGTTCGAGCCCCTGGCTCCCCACCTGCAAGGGAGTCGCTTCACAAGCCGTGAAGCAGATTTGCAAGTGTCTGTCTTTCTCTCCCCCTGTCATTCCCCTCCTCTCTCCATTTCTCTCTGTCCTATCCAACAACAACGGTAACAACAACAATAAAAATAAATAAATAAAATATATTTAAAAATTAATTATCTTTATTTCCCTCTTGATTAAGAGGGAAGGGGGTGATAGAGAGGAAGAGAGACAGAGAGACACACCTGAGCACTGCTTTACCACTCTCAAAGCTTTCCCTCTGCAGGTGGGGACCGGGGGCTTGAACTTGAGTCTTTGTGCTTTGTAGTGTGTGTGGTCAACCAGGTGCGCCACCACCTGGCCCCCTTCCACTTCTATTTCTCTCTTTTCTTGTTTCTATGCTTAGTTTATACGCTGTCATAGGTTCCACTATTTTAGAAGACCCAGTAAAACTAGATGTATTGGGTCTGGGCAGTGGTGCACCTGGTTGAACACAAATGTCAACATGAGCAAGGACCCAGGTTCTAGCCCCTGCTCCCCACCTTCAGGGGGGCCACTTCACTAGCAGTGAAGTGGGTCTACAGGTGTCTCTTTTTCTATCTCCCTCTCTATTTCCTCCTCCCTCCTTTTAATTCATGTGTGTCTTATCTAGTAAAATAGAAAGGGATGGGAGGGAGGCAAGTGGTGGCACACCTGGCTGAACGCTCATGTTACAGTGCACAAGCACCTGGGTTCAGGCCTCTAGTCCCCCCCTAAAGGGGGAAAGCTTTACAAGTGGGAAGCAGGGTTGTCAGTCTCTCTCTCTCTCCCCCCTATTTCTTTCTTTCTCTCTCTTTCTCTTTCTCCCTACCCTCTTGACTTCTAGTTGTCTCTATCAAATAAAGACAAAATTTTGTTAAAAAAAGAGTCCAAAACTTCAGTAAAAATAAATTAACACAGAAAGAAAGGAAAAAATAGCCATCCGGAACAGTGAATTCCTTGTGCTGGCACTAAGCACTAGTGATAACTTTGATGGCAATAAACCAACAACAATAATAACAACAGACAAAACAACCTCAAACCCCCTCAAAACTAGGTGTGTCATTCATTGGTCTCCTGTAGCACCATGCTCTACTCTATATATTTAGTAGGCATGTACATCTATATAACCATCTATTTTGCTGGCAAAGTCAGTTGTCTGGGTGGTGGGCATACACCCCTGGAGTCTGTGATCCTCATGTTCAGGATCATGCACTTCTCATTTCTTCTTCTTTAGTACCAAGGACAGTGCTTTACCCTTGCATGAATACTTTAAGGATGGGTGTTAAATGGAATAATTGATAACCAGGTGTTCTGTGAAGAGATAAATTTGACTGCTTTCTTATAATTTCTTGATCACTGAAGGCCGATTTAGCCCTCAGTAATCTTTCTTATCTGGGATTTCCATTCTGCAAAGCTGATGTCACTCAAGCATTCTTAAAAAATTACTATTTCTTCATCCCAGATACCCTGGAATCTGGGAGGAAAACAAAGTATATCTGAAGGAAAAGTAATATCTTAAATCTGAAATGTGTCTGTTATTTGGAGGTGAGCATGCATATATGCTCAAGGTCTTGCATAAACAGGGAAAGGGAGCTCAAAGAAGAGAGAGTGGGTGTTTCTGAAGCATGGTTCTCTTCACTTCCAATTTCTGGAGAATATATATATATATATATCCCCTTTAGCACTTCTAAGAAGGGACACGAGACTTCCAGATGGCTGTTGAAGTATTTGTAAAGCAGCTTGCAGATTATTCTCGAAAAAAGAAAGTTCTCATTAAAAGTGAATGAAGGCGTGAATTTTCAAAACGTCCATCTGAGGCTCTAAGCATTTTTAAGTGAATTAGACTTCTGTGAAATGAGGTCTGCTCAAAATCCTCTAAAGCTCTGAGAATCTACATCAGCCAAAAAAAAAACTACACACCAGCAATGAATGCCAACTCTGTGTGAGCACTATTGTGGGTGCCAGGGTGGCAGTCATGAGGGAGACAGGATATCGTCTGCAGTAATTTTTAGTGGCATCCACAAACCAGAATGTTAGCCTGTCTTCACATAATTCATGTTCAGTATTTTAAATTCTGGATTGAATGTCTCTTATTTTTATTCACAGTCATGTTCAAAGGAATAGAGAACTTTGAGTTGGGTGGTAGTGCAGCAGGTTAAGCGCAGGTGGGGCAAAGTACAAGGACTGGGGTAAGGATCCTGGTTCGAGCCCCCAGCTTCGCACTGGCGGGGGAGTCACTTCACAGGTGGTGAAGCAGGTCTGCAGGTGTCTCTCTTTCTCTCCCCCTCTCTGTCTTCCCCTCCTCTCTCCATATCTCTCTGTCCTATCCAACAATGATAACATCAATAACAACAATAATAATAACTACAACAATAAAACAATAAGGACAACAAAAGGGAAGAAATAATACATATTTTATAAAAGTAAATAGAGAAACCATTTCTGTGCTGTTGATAGAATCATATTACCTCTGTGAGTTTTACCACTGTACATCTATTCATAAGACAGTCATTATTCCCTGTGATTTAAGTGTGGTTGCTGGAAGAGTGAATTATAACCTTGCCCAACTGGATGTTCATGAGGAGGAGAGGTTGACTTGCACTGGTAATGGTGATGTTTTAGACCTTAGATCCACGTCTGTTCCTGTATAAGATGCTACCATAGAGTTCTACTGACTAAACTGCCAGTGTTCACCTGTGCCCCTCAGTTGCAGCTGAACCCATTCTTCTGCACACATACCCACATGATATATTCTCAATAATCACCTGGGTACTTAGCTGTTAGGTTTAATTAAACATTTATTTCTTCTTTACCGCTGTGTCAGTCAAAGTTCAGGGTGCCAGTATGCTGGGCTAGCTTCGCGGTGGGAGACAGACGACCAGGGACACATGGATGAGTGGAGAAGCAGTATTTCTTTATTCATGAGAGAACAATTCAAAAAACTAATCTAATCTAATCACAACCCAAATCTGTCTTGCCTCTCCTCAGGCGGCAGAGTCAGGAACCAAGGAAGTATGTAGGATATGGGGTGGGGAGAAGAAAAAAGCGTGAAAAGGCAAGGACTAAACCAAAATCTCCTGGATGCAGGGGGAGTGAGACCAAGCCAATGTAACAGAATGATCATGTAAATAGACCACAATGTCAAGCAATGTAACAGAAGGGATCCAAGAAGCAGAACTAGAAGCATACCAACAATTCCCCCTTTTCTTTTTAACTAATTGACCATAGTATCAGGAGTGTGGGGTGAACAGAAGCCTATATCTTCCAGGCATTAAAAAAACAAACAAACTGGCACAAATATGGAGGAACAAGTAAGTGAGCAACAAGAACCAGTGTGCTGCCAAGGGAAGGCCTGAGGGGGGTGTTTCTTGCCTCTGTGGGCTTCTCTTGCCTCTGGGGTGTTTCTTGCCTCAACTAGCATTTCCTGACTCTGTGGGCATTACCTAGCAAGGAGGGGGGATATGTCTTATAGAGTCCCAAGGCAGCTGGCTGCAGTCAGTCTTTGAGAAACCCAGCAGCATAAAGGGAAGCTCCTATAAAGTTGTGTACCAGTAAGTCCGATAGAAGTGCCAGTTCAAAGCAGATGTCCATGGAAGAATTGCAAGTGGGTGAAAAGTTGCATGAGGAAGGTCAGCCACTGGAATTCTGCTTTTCTGTAGAGAACTTGACAGCTGCAATTCACTTACTTGTGAAACAAAACTTGTAGCAGGTTAGAAGTTTACCACAATTGATAACTTGATGATTATAATTAGTTTAAGTATCTATAAATTTGGAAGGTCTTTGTCATTTCATTTTAAGGCTGCTTAACCAATTTAAGAGCAATAAAATGTGGTAAGGCAAAGAACCATTGTTAGAGCCTCAGGCATGAGAATCATTAGCATGACCATTGTGCAATCTATCTTATGCCTGGGCTGGTTCTACCTCTAAATGAGAAGGTATTTGAGAGCCTTACATATCAATAACATCTATTTTACCTTTTGTTACATCCGTACAAGACGGAGACACACCCTAGGTGTGTGCAGGATTTTTAGACCAAATTTAGTTAAAATATATTGATTTTTAGCTAATTTTTACCTCTGACTTTAAATGTAAGTTAATTTTACCTTTATGAGAATTATGTTGAAAACCTTTTTCATTTAACTTTGCCTGGTAAGAATGTAGCCTTAAAGTTACATTTCTAACCTTAAAGTTAATATTTACCAAACTTCAAACACACACATAAACATGGTCTTCAATACACAAGGAGAAAAACTTTTGTTACAAAAACATGTCATTTTAAGCATGAATTTAGATCTGTACTGTCTTAGTTGTTGGGGGGGTGCATTGTCCGGTGGTGGCCTCTTGTCCAACTTCACCTCCAGGAAGTGCAGGGGTACGATCACTGTATGGATATCTGCATATTCTAGCTCCTCTGCCGTCAGAGCCAGGCTGTGGATCTCGGCCAGGGGGCCCAGTCCTGGCAGGGAGCCCGCGGTCTCCGGGTGGTCTGGGATCTGCCCAGACTTCATAGCAGGAGGGCGGGTGGGCTGGTGGGCTGGCCGTGCAGAAGGTGCAGGCTGAGGTGCCCCGGGGTGGGGGCCAAGATGGGCTGCGGCCCTACCCGCCATGCCTGCTGCCCTGCTCCTGGCTGCCGAGCAGCGTGGAGGGAGCACGCGCCCAACGCCCTGTGCTCCGCTGCGGTGAGCAGGCTCCTGTGGGTGGGTTGTGGGTGGAAACCAGAGTGTGGCCCAGAGCGAAATGTTCCAGAGTCAGAGAAACTGTCTCATGAAGAAAGGGCAGAGGCCTCTGGAAACCTCTTCATAAGTAGAAAAGCAGCCCATAGTGGATAGGTAGCCAAACATCTTCACTTATCTGGGGGATGGGCAGGTTAGGCCCCACGTTGGGCGCCATGTCAGTCAGTGTTCACGGTGCCAGTATGCCAGGCTAGCTTCGTGGTGGGAGACAAACAGCCAGGGACACATGGCTGAGCGGAGAAGCAGTATTTCTTTATTCACGAGCGAACAATTCAAAAAACGAATGTAATCTAATCACAACCCAAATCTGTCTTGCCTCTCTCTCCTCCAGTGGCAGAGTCAGGAACCAAGGAAGTATGTAGGATAGGGGGTGGGGAGAAGAAAGAAGCGTGAAAAGGCAAGGACTAAACCAAAATCTCCTGGATGCAGGGGGAGTGAGACCAAGCCAATGTAACAGAATGATCATATAAATAGACCACAATGTCAAGCAATGTAACAGAAGGGATCCCAGAAGCAGAACTAGAAGCATACCAACACCCCTGGAAGGCTGACACCCCCCACCCCAATCACACAGAAAACTTTTCCCCCTCCCTTCCCAGGCACCTCTAACACATGGTATTGATGAGGGGTATATTAAGCTACGGAGCATTTCAGAAACCTTTCCTATTATCTCAGGACTTCTCAACATTTTGGGTATTAAACGTTCAGTAGAGAGTTTGTTACAACACATATTTCTTTATTTTATTTTATTTATTTACTTATTTATTTATTTTAGATAGAGATAGAAATTGAGAGGGGAGTGATAGAGAGGGAGAGACAGAAAGACACCTGCAGCCCTGCTTCAACACTCGTGAACTTTCCCCCCTGCAGATGGGGACCAGGGGCTTGAACTGGAATCCTTGCACACTGTAATGTGTGTGCTCAACCAGGTTCACCACCATACAGCTCCATAACCCAAATATCTTGAGGTCAGATCAAGAGGTTCTGATTCTCGTAGGAGACCTTAGAAGTCGTGTTTCTAGTGGATTAATGTGTGTTATGGTGGATGACACATTGGCTATTGCTTTCATCAATAGTTTCTTGTTTTCTCTTCAGCTACCCATCACATGGATGAGCTGTTATTACCATGCATTTATTATACACAGTTACACTATATTAATAATTTAATAAGTGGTTTTAAAAATGGTCCGATCTCAGAGTTTTATTTTCATACCCACATGTCTGGTGTATGTAAGTTACCATGGCCTTCTTCAAAATTCTTACACAGAACTATTCAAAAGACTGGGGGGAGTCATCCCTTCTTACTAGGACTCATCCCTTCTACTAGGAGGAGTCATCCCTTCTTACTAGGAGGAGTCATCTCTTCTTACTGGGAGGAGTCATCCCTTCTTACTAGGAGAAGTCATCCCTTCTACTAGGAGGAGTCATCCCTTCTACTAGGAGGAGTAGTCCCTTCTTAGTAGGAGGAGTCATCCCTTCTTACTGGGAAGAGTCATCCCTTCTTACTAGGAGGAGTCATCCCTTCTTACTGGGAAGAGTCATCCCTTCTTACCTGGAGGAGTCATCTCTTCTTACTGGGAAGAGTCATCCCTTCTTACCTGGAGGAGTCATCCCTTCTTACTAGCAGGAGTCTGTCAGGGAATTGTGAGGAGTCTCACAAAGTATCCTGCATTCCTGATACTATGGCCTATCTACATTAACATTGTTTTGCCTGAAAGATCCCCACCCATTCCATTCCTTTGATCAATCTTCTTTCTACCCTCAGGACCCTGCCTGCCTCCAGGGTAGTATTAAACCAACCAGTTAAAACCCTCACAACAGCTGCTAAGGAAGTTCCTAACTTTCCAGCTGTTCTCCGCCCCTTTCCTAGCTATTTCCGTTTCTGACTTGCCACTTCTGGGTCAGACCTTTAAAAGATTTGGCTCTCTTATCAATAAAGATATTGCATTGCCATACCACCATGAGTTCATGAGTCTTCTCTCCAACATCACTGAGTGAGTAGCAGCCCAGGTTGGCTCCGGTCACATTCTCTCCAACCCAGAGAGCATGTGCCCAGGAAGAGGCACCCCCACACTAGCCCAGCAAGAATCATTCCTTCTTACTGGGAGGAGTCATCCCTTCTCACTGGGAGGAGTCATCCTTTCTCACTTGGAGGAGTCATGCCTTCTTACTGGGAGGAATCATCCATTCTTACTAGCAGGAGTCATCCCTTCTTGCTGGGAAGAGTCATCCTTTCTTACTGAGAGGAGTCATATATTCTTACACGCACCCCAGTGCTGATATTAATGTGGGGTCCCCAGTGAAGGACTGATGGCTTCTGATGGGCACAGATATGCCTTCTTGAGTTTCAGAAGAGAGTTGATATGGAACTGTATTAGTTTGGTAGTCCTAACAGGGAAAGCACCGCAGACAGGATGGCCTAAACAACAACAACAAAACTTCTTTTAAAAAAAGTTTTTTTCTTTATTGGGAGTTTGTTTACAGTTGACAGTAGAGTAGTTGGTACATGTGTAACATTTCTCAATTTTCCACATAACATTCTAACCCCCTCTAGGTTCTTCTCTGCCATCGTGTTCCAGGACCTGAACTCTTCCCCCCCAAGCCCCCAGAATTCTTTACTTTGGTGAAATACACCATAGCCAGTCCAACATCTGCTTTCTGTTTTTCCTTTTCATCTTATTTTTCAATTTTTTCTACGTGAGATCATCCCGTATCCATCCATCTCTTTCTGGCATCAGCTCACCTCACATGATTCCTTCAAGCTCCGTCCAAGATGAGGTGAAGATGATGATATGGTTTTCTCTCTCTCTCTTTCTCCCATCTTGTGCATAAATGAACAAATTGATATATTAATTTTCCTATTGACACTGTCATATTCAGTGAGTGTCCTGGAGGCTGGGCCTTAAACCTTCATGGCAAGCAGGTGCCAGCAGGCATGCTCCCAGCTGAGCTATCTCCCTGTTGAGTCTGTCATTTTTGTACCTTTTTGAGCTTCTGTTCCAAAGCTACATGGCCATCAGATGATAAGAGAGAAATAAATTTCCTTTGCAAAGCTCTTATCTCATTTCTGGAGAGCAGTAGGGGTGTTTGTTCTATCTGAGTGGAAAAGTGATAGCAGTTAACTAAAGGCAGTGTACTTTGTATTTGGTTAGTGGCATCATTCATGCTCTTAGCTATGTGCTTTACTGGAACAGGGGCAACTGGTTCATCCTTGTCTCAGGAGACTGTTTCTCACCTGTCTCTGGTTCCTCCCACACTCTACCACTTATTCAAACGACTTTCCAATGAGCTATCCCCATGGCAAGCTTCCTTTCTGAGCTAAATTTTCTATAAAAGATGACTCTCTTACTATAGGATCCTAGGGATCAACTTTTGTCCTGATGAAACTATCAGAAAATACTGAAAGATTTTATCAGCTCTCCTGTTCTGTCCAGATGCTCAGAGTTTCTCTGCTGGTGACGGTGATGAGATCTCTGTAGTATATCTGGCATTGGGTTAGCTAGATACAAAGGAATGTCTGCAAAATGTCACAAAGTCTGAAACCCAGATGAGACCAGTAGAATGGCTTTTTTTTTTAAAAACACAGTTTGCAGTTTATTTAAAATTTTTTTTTCTCTTTTGTTGCCCTTGTTGTTTTATTGTTGTAGTTACTGATGTCGTTGTTGTTAGATAGGACAGAGAGAAATGGAGAGAGGAGGGGAAGACAGAGAGGGGGAGAAAAAGACAGACACCTGAAGACCTGCTTCACCACCTGCGAAGTGACTCCCCTGCAGGTGGGGAGCCAGGGGCTCGAACTGGGATCCTTATGCTGGTCCTTATGTTTTGCGTCACCTGCGCTTAACCCGCTATGCAACTGCCGACTCCCTGCAGTTTCTTTTTATTTATTTCTTCTTTTTATTTTTTTCTATTATATTTATTTACATATTGGATACAGACATCCAGAAATTGAGAGGGGAGGGGGGGACAGAGAGGAAATGAGACAGAGAGATACCTGCAGCCCTGCTTCACCACTTGCAAAGCTTCTCCCCTGCACGTGGGGACTGGGGGCTTGAACCTGGGTCCTTGCTCACTGAAACACGTGTGCTCAACCAGGTGAGCCACCACCTGTCCCTGGAATGGCTCCTATGTCTAAATTGTGCTTCCTTTCCCCTCCCTCCATACTGTAAAATCAGATCCAGCGATCTGCTAAATATACTATTCATGGTCTAGAAAGTGGGGAAGTAGAGCAGTAAATAAAGCACTGGACTCTCAAGCATGAGGCCCTGAGTTCAATCCCAGGCAGCACAAGCACTAGAGTGATATATGTCCTCCTCTTTCTCTCTCTCTCTTTCTCATTAGTGAATAAATAAAATAATTTAATTGCCTCTATGGTTACTGCTGGGGCTCAGTTTTGGCACTACAAATTCACTGTTCCTAGCAGCCAATTTTTTTTTTCATTTTAATGGATAGGACAGAGATAAATTGAGAGGGGGGAGAGAGAGAGAGATGGAGAGAGAGAGAGAGAGAGAGAGATATCACAGCACTGCTCCACCATCAATGGAGCCTCCCCTGGTGCTGTGGTGAAAATCATACTTGAACTTGGGTTGCTCATTGTGACAAAGCAACACACTCTCTAAATGAATTATTTCACCAGCACTTTCCTTGAACTCTTGTACAGTTGAGTTCTAAGATATTCCCCCCATGTATGGACTGATCTGATAAGCCCTTGTCCATTGGACAAACAATTACCTCTCCCCCCAATGGTGCTGTGACTCAAACCCAGAGGCTTGTGCTTGATAAGGCCTTTCCTTTCTCGGGTGACCTATTTCTTGGTCCCATCTCTGACTTTGATCATCCCTGCATTTAAAGTCTTCAAAGGATCTGTATTCATTGTCTCTTCTGATATAAAGAATCACCATACAATTAACTGCTTAAGTCAATGTACAATTGTTACCACGCAGCTTACATGGGCGAGAAAACATGGGCACAGCTTACTTGGAGATCTACCTGCTGTAGGGCCTCTCACAAGACTGGGATCAACTTGGTGGCCAGGACTAGCTCTCAGTGGATGGTTCCATAGAGACAGAGCCATTGCCCATCCCGCTCAGCTTGTTGGCAGCATTCAGCTCCTGCGGGGCTGCTTGACTAAGAGCCTGTGCCTCTTGCTGGCACTTGGCAGAATGCTATCATCTGTCTTTGCCACACAGACCTCTCAAGCATGACTTCTTACTCCAACCAAATCAGTGAAGAAGTGAGGCTCCTAGCAGGAAAGAAAGTCATAATTTTAATATAAATGTAACACTATTTTGAAAATTAACATTTTATTATCTTTATTTATTGGATGGAGATAGCCATAAATTGAGAAGGAAGGGGTGACAGAGAGACACTTGCAGCCCTGCTTCACCACCTGTGAAGCTTTCTCCCTGCAGGTGGAGACTGGGGACTTGAACTCAGGTCCTTGTGCATTGCAACATGTGCACTCAACCAGCTGTGCGCCACCAAACCCCATAATTTTAATATAACTGAATCATGAATGTGACATCCCATCTCCTTTGTATATTCTGTTAGCCAAAAAAATAAGTTGTTAGGACACTCACATTAGAGGGCAGATTACATGGGGTTATGGATAACAGAAAAAGATCACATCTGACAAACAGGATATTGTAAATCTTAGACCCTCAGCTGGAGTAGGAGAGCTCAGTGGTTAAGAGTAGTCATCATTACCATGTTAACTTAAGTTTGGTCCCTTGGTTAATCTCTTGCTGTATGACTTTGGAAAGGTCTTAAAATCTCTAGGTCTTTGTTTATCTACAAATGGACATATGAATAGTACCTACCATTTGGGGGTGTGTGTGTGACATCAATAAACAAAGAGTGAAAGGTCATAGAACACTGAAATAAGAATAAAACTATCAATGTTGGGAATTACCAATTTAACTCTTTTTGTATGTACAGTTCTCACTAAGCTATATTATTATTTCTTTTCAGGTCTTACATTTATTGCTTCCTCCATATCCATGCAATTTCTTTGAACTATTTTTTGTAAGATAGAGATAGAGGCAGAGAATGAGTGAAAGAGACCACTACACTTTAAACTTCCTTCAAGGCAGTGAGGACCATACTGGAACCTGGGTTGCACACTTGGCAGAGCATCACATGACCCCGGTGAGCTATTTCACCAGTATTTTCCTTGAACTCTTACACATCTAAGTCCCCTATGCATGGCTCCACCTGCCGACACCCATGTCCAGCAGAGAAGCAGTTATAAAAGCCAGAACTTCTACCTTCTGCTCCCCATGAAGAGTTTTGGTCCATACTCCCAGAGGGGGAGAGATGACAGGGTGAAGATGGCCAGAGGACTCTGAACCTCAACTTAATCAGGACCTGGATAGAGAAGAGGGAAAAGGGAGGGACATTTGGGTGCCTTAATAGGGGTATAGGTGACGTGGAAATGAAGAGAAGATGGGACCTTAAAAAATTGACAAGTACATACAAATGTAGACAGATAGTTGTAGAAATAATAATAGCCCTTAACTGCCACCTTAGGAAAACTGCTGTAGCTTCCAGTGGAAGGACTGGGGATTCAGAACTCTGGTGGTGGGGAAGAGTGTGGAGTTGTACCTCTGTTATCTTGTAATTTTGTAAATAAATACTAAATCATTAATGAAAAAAATATATTTACCCCGTATTCCTAGCTAGCTCTTGAATGTAGTGGTATCTTTGCACCTGCAATTCTTTTTTTTAAATTTTTATATTTTTTATTTAAATATTGACAAGACCATAGGATAAGAGGGGTACAATTCCACACAGTCCCCACCACCAGAACTCCCTGTCCAATCCCACCCCTCCCCTATTCTTTATCCCTCTGGGAATATGGACCCAAGGTCACTGTGGGATGCAGAAGGTGGAAGGTCTGGCTTCTGCAATTGCTTCCCCGCTGAACATGGGCATTGATAGGTCGATCCATTCTCCCAGCCTGTCTCTCTCCCTAGTGGTGCAGGGGCCTAGGGAGGCAGGGCCCAAGGACACATTGATGGGGTCGTCTGCCCAGGGAAGTCTGGTTGATATCATGGTAGCATCAGGAACCTGGCCTGTACTTTTAAGAGACAGAGAGAAATGAAGATGGTTGGAAGAGAAGGAGGCTGGAGATGGGACAGACAGAAGGAATAGGGGTAGGAAAGAGGAGAGACAGCATAGCGGGGTTCCTCCATCCACTCAGGCTATTCCAGGGTGTCCATGATGCTCCTGTGTGGTTCCAGAGCCTGAAACCTGAGCCCACACTTAGTGAGTTGTGTGAGGTAACCGGTGAGCCATTTCTCAGTCCCTCTTCTATCCTATTACTCTAATGGCATGTTTATTCACTTTTGAGGGAAAGATCTCCTATATCTTTTATGATGATAAAATGTTAAGATGGGAAGGTTTAAAGAATAGAATCCAGTGGTAGAAATTGAGTGTTGACCAGAGAGGAACATTCCCAGTTGAAGGCAAAGTGTTTCAGAGACAATCAAGAGGTGTGGGGTGGAAGGCATGCTTCACATAGACACGAACACAGGTCTCTCCTTTTCGTGCACCTGCAATTCTTACTGACTATGCAGTCACCCCCTGATTCCTTCCTGTTCCTCCCTGAAGAAGAAAACTATCATTTACCTTGTGAAACTTTATTTATTTTTTTTTTAAAAATTAACACTATTTTATTTCATTTATTATTGGCTAGAGAAACAGAGAGATTGAGAGGGGAGGGGAAGACAGAGAGGGAAAGAGACAGCTGCAGCTTTTTGTGGGGCTTGGGGGGAGATTTTGCTTCTCTGGGCACATTTTCACTCAAGTAGCTGGGGGTGGTGGTGGTGGTGGTGGTGGTGGTGGTGGAGAGAGGACCCTGGAGCTTTCTTCACCGCCATAGCTCCTGCCAAGTCATGTGAGCTCTTGGATTTGGGCTTTGCCCACAGCAAGACACATGCTATGTGTCTAGCCCTTGAACTGTCTTTCAAGACTGACTGGATTCCTGAGAGCAGGTTCTGTATATTTTTTGAGCTATAGAGAGTTTGGAACCATGTAGTTAGCTTTTTTTCTTTAGTTATAAAGGAATAAATTTTGTTGAATTCCACTTTATACACAAAATATTGCTGAGGTCAGTGGGAACTCGGGGAGATAAAAACTCAGAGAAATTAAATAATTTGTGCCATGTCAGATGGTGAATTGACGGCAGGGTTAAACACAGCTCTGCTGACTATATCCAGCCTCCCTTTGAGAACAATTATGTACAAGAGCCCAAAGGTAATGATATATCATGCTTATCTAGAGGTATTTGTGAATAGGAAATTTTTCTTTTTTCTTCCTTCCTTTCCTTCTTTCTTTCATTTTTTTTGGAGGGAACACCAGGATTATCATTGAGCTTTGGTACCTATATACTACGAATCCACTGCTTCCAGAGGCCATGTTTTTCTTTCTATTTTCATTTGATAGGATAGAGAGAAATTAAGAGGGGAGGAGAGGATAGATGGGGAGAGAGAAAGATAGACACCTGCAGACCTGCTTCACTGCTTGTGAAGAATCCCTTCTACCAGTGGGGAGCAAGGACTTGAACCCCGATCCTTGTACATGGTGATATGTGCATTTAACTGGGTGCACCACTTCTGGCCGCCTCCTCCCCAGGGCATTTTTCAAAATAAGGAACTTTAGAAAACCCATAGTCTGTGGCTTAATTGACAAATGAGTTGCCTGGCAATTTGGAATAATAAGTGAATGACCTTGTGCCCTGGGAACCCTCTAGCTATACTGCTTTGGAAAATTCCATCAGCATCTAATATCAGTCATGAGAATACAGACAAGTTCTCATGGGAGACAGACATTGCTGATGAGGATAATAAGCACAAGCATCCACTCTGACTAGGCCCATTATTCCACTGCTTCCGTGTTGAACTGAGCTAGTAATTAACAAGAGGAAGTCAATGGAAATCAACTAAGTAGCCTTTTGCAGGGTCAGCCTGTCCTCCACAAAGGTCAGAAGGGCTCATAGAAGATGTAAAAAATGTTTTCATGCAACTTTTCCATGAAGGTAACAAAAGCTAACAATGTTTAAACTAATAGGAGTCATTTTTTTTTAAGAAGTGATATTTTCTTTTTCTTTCTTTAATTTTTTATCTTTGTTTATTTGCTGGATAGAGACAGTCAGAAATTGAGAGGGAAGGGGATGATAGACAGCTGGAGAGAGACAGAGAGACACCTGCAGCCCTACTTCACCACTTGTGAGGCTTTCCCCCTGCAGGTGGGGGCCAGGGGCTCGAACCTGGGTCCTTGTACACTGTAACATGTGTGCTCAACCAGGTGCGCCACCACCTGGCCCCTAAAAGTCATTTTTTAAATGTTTAGCACTTGCTTGATGAGAGTTTTGATTTTCTTCTCTCGATTTTCAAATGTCAGTTTACTGAAAATATTCTCCTGCTTTACTCAGTTCATAAGTAACTTTGTGGCTACCTGAATGAAATTCCATAAAAACAAAACAAAGAAAGAAAACACTTTTTAAGCCACCAAGTTGCAGATATGACCAGGACCTGGCTTCCTTGGGCTGACAACCTCACCAATGCTTCCTGGAACCTCCCCTCTCCAGAGCCCTGCCCCACTAGGGACAAATAGAAACAGGCTGGGGGTGTGGATATACTTGCCAACACCCATGTCCAGAAGAGAAGCAACTACAGAGGCAAGCTTTTCCACCTTCTGCATCCCATAATGATCCTGTGTCCAAGCTCCCAGAGGGATAAAGAATAGGAAAGCCTCTAAATGGAGGGGATGTGGAACTCTGGTGGTGGGAACTGTACTCTCGCATCCCACAATCCTGTTGGTAATTGTTAGATCACTAATAATAACAAAGAAGAAAACCTGCTTTATAGTCTCCAAGAAATTAAACTGTCTTTGTCTTTGCTCCCCATCCGTCTCCACACTAATATACAGCCATCATTTTTCGTTGTTGTACTTTGATATTGATAGAGTTTTATAGTCAAAAACTTCCTTCTAAGAGTTAGACCTTTGAGGAGAGAATTGTTGACAGATATAATTTTCATGCGACAACATACTGAGTGACACTGTTTTTATTACTCATTTATTTTCTTTTCTTGATTTTTTATTTTAATTTTTTATTACTGATTTTCTTTATTTTTTCCTTCCTTTCTCTCTTTCTTCCTCATTTTTGCCACCATGGTTATTTCTGGACCTCTGTGCCTACAATATGAATCTACCTCTCCAAGCAGCTATTTTTCTCTCTTTTGTATTTTGTTTGTTTGTTTTTATGAGAGAGAGAGAGAGAGAGAGAGAGAGAGAGAGATGGAGAGAGGCAAGGAAAGAGGATGAGAGAAGCCCTGCTTCACTGCTTACGAAGCTCCCCCCCCCCCACAGCTGGGGAGCTGTGTTCTTGTACATGGTAACATGTGCAGTCAACTGAGAGTACCACTGTCTTGCCCCAATTTAACAGGGTCTTATAAAATTATAAGATCTCAAGGATATAATTCCACAGTCATGGATGCTAAGTGCCAGTCAGAGCAGTCTCCACCAAAGTTCTGTGCCCCACCTCTCCAACCCAGAGGATCATTTTGGTGCTCACAAAGACTAAGAGATGGGAGTCGGGCTGTAGGCAGCGGGTTAAGCGCAGGTGGCGCAAAGCACAAGGACCGGCATAAGGATCACGGTTCGAACCCGGGCTCCCCACCTGCAGGGGAGTCGCTTCTAAGGCGGTGAAGCAGGTCTGCAGGTGTCTATCTTTCTCTCCTCCTCTCTGTCTTCCCCTCCTCTCTCCATTTCTCTCTGGCCTATCCAACAACGACAACAATAAAACAACAAGGGCAACAAAAGGGAATAAATAAATAAAATAAATATTAAAAAAAACAAAGACTAAGAGATAAGCTGTTACCATTTTTTTTTTTTTTGAAATTCTTTTGTTTTAGATACCTGCAGTCCACATATGAGTGAAACCACCTACTAGTTGTCCTTTTCCTCTTATTTCTCCTCTGGTATAGCGCAAAACTTTGTACTTCAAAATGTTGTGGGTTTGACAGTTAGAGCCAACTGACAAAGTCAACAAGAAGGAACTTTATTAACTTTAACAGGCCACAGAAAAAGCTTGTGCTCTTAAAAAATTCTGGGTTGCAGAAGGTGGGAGGTCTGGCTTCTGTAATTACTTCCCCACTGAACATGGGCATTGACTGGTCGGTCCATACTCCCAGTCTGCCTCTCTCTTTCCCTAGTAGGATGGGTCTCTGGGGAAGCTGAGCTCCAGGACACATTGGTGGGGTCTTCAATCCAGGGAAGCCTGGCCGGCATCCTGATGGCATCTGGAACCTGGTGACTGAAAAGAGAGTTAACATACAAAGCCAAACAAATTGTAGAGCAATCATGGATCCAAAGGTTGGAATAGTGGAGAGGAAGTGTTGGGGGTACTCACTGTAAACTCTAGTGTACTACTGCTTTCAGGTATATATTTGCCCTAGTTTATGGATATGTGTGAACATATGCTCTATCTCCTGGAACCTGGTCTATATCTAGGTTTTGGGACTTTGTTAGGAAGTGAACCACCTGGGATGGAATTAGAGAATACTATGAAAGGAAAGGTCTCACCCGAGTG
Organism: Erinaceus europaeus; assembly: GCF_950295315.1. Lineage (NCBI taxonomy): Eukaryota > Metazoa > Chordata > Mammalia > Eulipotyphla > Erinaceidae > Erinaceus > Erinaceus europaeus. The sequence continues at coordinate 200,903,171 of NC_080162.1, forward strand.
ATGAAGCCGAAGGGTTGTCATTCCACACCTGACGACCCTGGGTCCATGCTCCCAGAGGGATAGAGAATGGGAAAGCTATTGGGGAGGGGATGGGATATGGAGATTGGGTGGCGGCAATTGTGTGGAGTTGTACCCCCCCCATCCTATGGTTTTGTTAATGTCTCCTTTCTTAAATAAATAAATAAATAAACTGAACCTAAAGAAACTGTACAAGCTTATGTAGGGGGTACAGGCTGAGAGCATAAAGCCTCATTACAGAAGCATAGGCTGCACGGTTAAGGGGTGGGGCTTGGGCCCATTGCTCAGAGTCTGGTTGCCTTAGTTACTGTTATTGTCCCTGCACAGCTATTTCTGGAAAATTTTAGCCTCAGCATAAGACACACCAGTGAGGGAGAAGGGGTACATTTCTCAAGGTCTCCTATTATTTGGAGCTTCTTTCCTTCTTACAGTTTGGTTAGTTAACTCTTTCTTTGCTTTGACATTCTCTTCTGTACCTCATAACTAATATACATGTTTCTTCTTAGAAAAAAAGAGAAATAATAGAAGCCAAGAAGTCGTGAGGATGCAAACAGTATCCTCACTGCATAATAATTCTGCTTTTTGCTTATTCATACATCCCATCTACATTCAGTCAGGACCTTTCATGACCCACACACTTTGCCAGGAACCCAACAAACTGCAGTAGTGAGGAATCCATGATCTCTGTATCCCTGAAGTGGACATTCCGATGAAGGAGGCAGGAATGAGAGAAACTTTAGACATGAGAAGTTTCCTGAAAGAGCTGTGCACAGGTTCTGACAACCGCTGTCACAGGCTTCTGATCGTACAGAGAGGTTTCAAGAATACCTCACAGCTTGAGGGAAAGAGGTAAGCTGAGAGAAGCAGTAGTAGTCATCACCTGAGTAAAATGGGTAAGAACATCCTCTGTAGACAGAAGGACATAACATCAAAGAGAAAAACCTTCAAGTAGTTTGAGTTTGAACTTTCGCCAAGAGGAAATCTGAGTCTGCGAGCATATATAATTGTGAATTTCTTTTCATGGTTTAGAGATTTGTATTTTCAGTTTGTAAGATATAATTTCCCTAGTCTGAGATGTTCCAGTGTGTCCAATTTACATAACAAAACATGTTACACAATGCACTGCAAAACATACATTAATTGGAAAGGTTAATGTTGAAAAGGATTAATTTCTTCTTCTCCAGCAACAATGACCTAATGAAATCTTACTAGAAGCAGATGGACAATTGTGCCCTCCAAATTGAGATATTTATGTAAATATCACAGAGCTAATTGATACCCAACTGAATCCAAGGAAGGTAAACAACATGCTTTCATGGTGTCAACAGTTGTGAGTTTGATTTACAGCACTAACCATTTCTTGGAACGAGTAATTATCTAGAGTAAGAGAAATTCTGGGATCTAATTTATTTTCTTGATTATTAGTGTCATATTAAGAGTGATTTCTGATTACAGGATGTATACAAGTGAGATGCCAGTGTTTTCGCTATGATCTAGAGGTGTGATCCTCTGAGAAATTCTGGTTCTACACGCAAGTTCAATGAGTTATTGAAGAACAATAGATGAGAGACTTTCTTAACAGTAAGTAACAACTCTTGTAAGTCAAGGCAATATGAGTTTGGGGAATGAGAATGGGTTGAGATTTGGGCATTGTAAGTCAATATTTGGAACTGAGTAAGTCAGTACTTGGGTTGTCTAGTGTTAACGATACTTTAGATGTTTCACGGCTTTTTAATTCTCTGTTGCCTCTTATTAATAGGAGCAATTTTTATCAGCAACAGCCGTCTGTTTCCTTTATAACCACCCCCACACACACACATGCACACACTCAACCCCCTGCCCCCAGTTCTCTTCATGCTATATGGTCTCTGCCTCTAACCAGCTCTGTACAGTTGAGTCCAGGGAGGGTGGGCAAGCAATGCTCTGTTGTTCTTGTTCTTGCTGCTGCTGAAAACATAGACTTGTCAACAGAATTACTAGATTTTCTGTTTATTCCTCTTTCTTTATCCGTCACAGCAAAGAGTTTCTATTGTGAAAGGTAAAGCTTAGTGTGACAGATCTCAGAGGACTTATTTCTCTCTTTGTCCCTTCAAGTTGTGTAGACTTGATTTCAAGTTTCCAGTTCCCATCTGTAGGAGGTAGTTTCAAGAGCAATCAAGCAGTGTTGCAAATCTCTCTCTCTCAAGAAAAAGGAAAAAAAAATGACCAACAGGAGTAAGAGAGTCTTTGAATAAGCATCAAGTCCAATGATAAGCCTAGAAGAAAAATAATTAAAACCATTTTTTAAAGTTGTGTAGACAAAGAAATACGACATAGAAACCTTGCCATTTGCTACAAAATGAATTAATGCTAAGTGAAATAAATCAGACAGAGAAAGACAAATGATTTCACTCATATGTGGATCACAAAGAAACAGAAAAAGGGATAGACAAGGTTAGACAAAACCATAAAACAACTTAGACTCTGACTTAAGAACTGAAGTTAATGAAGAAGGGAGAAAATGGGATTGAGGACATGCATTGTGTGCGTGTGTGTGCGTGTGCGTGCGTGTGCGTGTGTGTGCGTGCGTGTGTGTATGTGTGTGTGCATGTGCGCGTGTGCGTATGTGTGTGTGTGTGTGCGTGTGTGAGTGTGTGTGTGTGAATGTGTGTGCGTGTGTGTGCGCGTGTGTGTGTGCATCTGTGTGCGTGTGTGTGCGTGTGTGAGTGTGTGCGTGTGTGTGCGTGTGCATGTGTGTGCGTGTGTGTGCGTGTGTGTGCATGTGTGCATGTGCGCGTGTGCGCATGTGTGTGTACGTGTGTGCGTATGTGCGTGTGCGCGCGTGTGTGCACGTGTGTGTGCATGTGTGTATGCGTGTGTGTGTGCGTGTGCATGCGCACATGTGCGTGTGTGTGTGCGCGTGTGTATGTGCGTGTGCATGCATGTGTGCACACGTGTGTGCATGTGTGTGCGTGTGTGTGTGTGTGTGTGTGTGTGTGTGTACTCCCAAGAAGTGTGGTAAAGGGGTTTGTGGCACCTTGATTGTGCGTGTGGTGTCATAACACAGACTTTGTAAAGTGTCAAACTGTACTCCTAGATCATATGTAATATGTACACTTCCAAGGAAGATTCCTTAGATTCAAATATCTCTTTCTCAGTTTCCTCAGCTACCAAACAGAAATGAAAGCATGCTTAAAATAGTGCCAGGAGCATAATAAACAATTATTCAATGTTGGCCCATTAATACTATTCTTGCTATTATCATTTCTCAGTTTAAAAGGAGTCGTGTCTTAGCTCCCTGTCTGACTCATTCTCCGTTTCTGCAGATCTATTCATGCTGTAGTCCTGCTCTCTTTCACCATGGTTTATCCAACTGAACTTTGCTTCTTCCAACTGTACTGTAAGCCACTCCCCAAATAAAAAGGAATAATGAAACATTCTCTTCTTTCAAGATAAAACAATAAATAAAGAGGTAGTTTGGGGCTGGAAATTGACAAAGGATATTTTTCCCCATCTATATCTCCATGACAAAATTTTACGATTAGGCAATAATTACATCTATTATAAGCCAGAGGCATTGCAAGTATTTTCCTACTGAGTAGCTTACAGATTTGGGACCATTTTATATCAGTCTCCTTAGATGGGTGAGACTAGCTTGACTAATCAAAGCAAAAGCTGTGTCCTCATTAAAATTAAATAAGAAAAAAAAGCTGTCCCAGATCTAGAGGTTCTTTTGTTATCCTTACTTGAAACTGTATTTAAAATGGAATTGATGACACTTTTAGGAGTACAAGTGCAGTTGTGCCGTAGAATAGAATCGTCTAGCATCAAATTGAGGGGGGAAATAAATTCATATCATTGTGAGTCTATTTTGATGCAGACATTTGTCCTTACTCAGGAATGCTCAAGCCTCAATTTCTCAATTGTTCTGTTCGTGTGTGTGTGTGTGTGTGTGTGTGTGTGTGTGTCCACCTACAAACCATCTTTCAGAATACTTGTCTCTGCTTAGTTTACATTACGGCTTCTGATCCACTAAGATCTGCTGCAATGAGATAAGGAAAATAAGCTCTTGAATTTCTTCTCCCTGCTTATGATCAAAAAGAACTGGGGAAAATCTTAAATCCTGCATTGGCCTGATGTCCCTACTACCTCTCTGGTATTGAGGAGCCCATCTGAAACTACTGGATTGATGTCCAGGGAAAGGTAATATGCTTCATGCTAAAGGTCAGCTCTGATTCTTATCATTTCTGGACTTCATATGGGAGTCTAAGAGATTTTTGAGTTCCAAAGACAATTTATGGGAAAGTCAAGATGGAGGTAACAGAAGAGGTTGAGAACCAACATATCTTCAAAGAGTGGTGACTAGACCATGGAAGACTAAGGATAAGGTATGATTTCTGTTTGTCTGTAGGGCAAGTATCTAGTTTGTCAATGTTTTAGTTTTCTTATCTGTTAAATATGTATAAGGGGCTGGGTGGTGGCACACCTGGTTAAACACACACAGTATGAAGTACAAGGATCTAAATTTGAGCCCCCAGCTCCCCACCTGCAGAAGGGATGCTTCAAAAGTGGTGAAACAGGTCTGCTGGAGTCTCTCTTTCTTGTTCCCTATCTATCTCCCCCTCCTCTCTCAAGTTATTTCTCGCCTATCCAGTAAAATAGAAAAAGATATCTGCTAGGAGCAGTGGATTCATACTGCCAGTACCAAGCCACAGTGATAATCCTGGAGGCAAAAAAAAAAAAAAAAAGGTCCTATCCAAAGTGTAAACAGAGTAAAGAATTGATGGTGTATGCATAAGGCCAGGCAGCTCATATGAAAAGAGCCCACCCAGATTGGCTCTTTGCTCTGTAACCTTAGGAAGGCAGTACCACTTCTTTGGAATATTCACTTTGCCATTTTGCAATTGAGATCTGAATTACAAAATTAGATAGTGTCACTTTCCACTAGCTACCATAATAAAGTACCACAAAGTAGATGGCTTATAACAACAAGGTATTGCTTCACAGATATATAGACAGATGCCTGAATTCAAGTTGTTGGCAGAGTTGGTTTATTCCAGAGACTCTAAAGAAGAATCTATTTCATGCTTCTTCCCTAAGCTTTGTCGTTGCCATCAATCATAGCCAAGATTTGACGTGGAGAAGCATATCTTCAAATCTATGCCCCCATATCCACACTTCATTTTCTTTTCTCTTAAGTTTTTGTTTATAAAATAGAAACACTGACAAGACCATAGGATAAGAGGGGCACAACTCCACATAGTTCCTGCCGTAGGAACTCCATACCCCATTCCCTCCCCTGATAACGTTCCTGTTCTTTAACCCTCTGAGATCATGGAACCAGGGACATTATGGGATGCAGAAGCTGGAAGATCTGGCTCCTGTAATTGTTTCCTCACTGAACATGGGCGTTCCCTGCTGACATGGGCATTGACAGGTTGATCCATACTCATCATCCTGTCTCTCTCTCTCTTTCCCTAGTGGGGCTGGGATCTGGGGAAGTGGGGCTCCAGGACACATGGTGGGGTTGTCTGCCCTGGGAAGTCTGTGTGGCATTATGGTAACATCTGGAACCTGGTGGCTGAAAAAGAGTTAAGATAGAAAACAGAACACGTTATTGACTAATAATGAACCTAAAGGCAGGAATATTGCAGATGGAGATTTGGGGTCTCTGTTTTGAAGATAGTTAGTAGGTCTATTTTAGGTATATTCCAAGGGGCCCATGACCCTACTAGTTTTTGCCTACTCCTGACATCTAATACACAGATGACCTAAGCTATTGTCTGGGGGGGTGGTGTCACAATTAGAAAAAGGACCAGAAAACTGGATCAGGGGAGAGAGTAGCTCCCAAATATGGAAAAAGTATATAAATAGTGTTAACTGTAAACCCCGTAAATCTGATCTGTGGCCCATAGTCAGCACAGGAACCTGTGTAACCTCTGCATCCCTGTAGGTCTGAGCTCACATTCTGTGGTCATGGTTAGGGACATTCTAGGCTGTGCCAATTTCAGGACCCATCATCCTCAAATGATAGGCAGAGTATGCTGTCAAACCTCCCTTCAGAGAATGGAACATTCCTTATCACTGTTGATTCACACTGAGGGCCAGGTCTGATAGGGCCCACAGAGGGGTCCATTATGTTGTTCGTGATAGAGATGACCAGTGACCATGGTAAGAGGAATCTGTTAGAGGTCTAGGCCCATCATGTCTGTGTGGGAATCCCAGGACTCCCTGACTAGGGCCCCAGGTGATGGGTGGCCTGGTAGTGACTAAAGAGTCATCATTAAAGTGTGCCAGTCTCTGGTACTTACTCAGCTTTTGTAGTCCTTACTTTGTCTGACAAGGTTAGCTTTGGAGTGATTGAGGGATATGAAATAGAGGGTAGATGAGGAGTGTATCTAGGTCTAAATAGAGACAATTTCATTAGGTACTTTATGGTGTCTTTTTAGGCCTTTCTGCTTGCTTGCTACATTTATTGACTCACTGCAAACCACCGCATACTTTTTCTTTAAGGCATGTATTCCCCCAATTTCTGGATATATGTATTTATGCCACACCTCATGGACCCTGGTCTATATCTAATTTTTGAGGTTTGTTAAGAAGTGTACCACCTGAAATAAATTAAAGGAGTTTTATGAGCTAGGGAAGGTCTCACCAGAGTGATGAAGCTTTTGGGTTCACATTCCACGCCTGACATCTCTGGATGCAGTCCAAAGTGGCACATGCCAAGGAGGTGCTGGTTGCGTCGATTAGGCTGGAGTCAGCAGGTGCAGTATTAGTTGGTATGAACTGGGACACACTTCATTTTCTATGTGTGTATCTCTGGGTCCCCATTTTCACTTTCTATAATTTCACTAATCATTGAATTGTTCTGGGACATAGAAATGAAACATACATTTTAAGGGATATGATTCAACCCACAACAGAAGCATAACAGACGATATTAACTATGGAGCCTCATGCTCAGAAACTGCACATGAGTGTCGTGATTGGAGATTTACACACATTGGTCCTTTATTGTCTCAGTGTGGTCTGTCTTATAAAGAAAAGGTGTTATATCTCCAGTTTACAGATGAGGAAAATAATAGTTGCAGTCTTCAAGCAACTTGCTCAAGGTCACACAGACAGAAAATTGAGGAGCTGGGGTACAAATTCATGAAGATGACAGTGCTTTCACTCTTAAGCACTCCATGATTTGGGAAATAACGTCTTCCTTATAGCGTAGATGAAACGAGATAATGCACATGAGATTTAACGTCTAATGCCTGATATGTGGCAGATGCTTTGCAATATGAGGTACTTCTCAAACTGTGGAATAATTCCAAACTACACTGCACATTCCTGTCTCAACACCCTCACAAGGCTGCTTCCTCTCCTCCATCTTCCTTAAGCTCTAATCACACACTTGACATCTCTGCTTGAATGTCTGATCGGCATCTTAAACTTAATGCCTCCAAAAGGGCTTATCGATTTTCTTCTCCAGATCTGCTCCCCATTCCCAAGCCCTCCTCTCTGTAATAAATGGCACTGCCATTGACCAAGTTGCTCAGACTGCAAACCTGGGCTTAGACTCATTCCCTCTTTCCCATGTAGCGCATTCTGTTTCACTGGGAAGTTGTGTCTAGTTTACCACAAAAAATACACCTCAACCTGTTTACTACAACAACTCCCCATTTCTGTTCTTGACAAGAGCAACAGATCAAACCATCTTTCTACCTCCAATCGAGTTGCTCTCTAGCCTGCCTGTTCTCCAGTAAAGTGATACATTTGAAGGTAATTCATATCATGTCAACATGTATGTTGTTAAGTTCCTTCAATGTTTTCCTGTCACACTTTGAGTAAACCTTAAAGCCATGCCACCTCCTCCTGTCCATTCTCACCATGTCATCCTTTCTCAGTTCTTTAATCATGTCAGACTTAAGGTCATTTTGTCTCAGAATCTTTTCAAGAGGGAGTTGGGCTGTAGTGCAGCGGGTTAAGCGCAGGTGGCGCAAAGCACAAGGACCGGCATAAGGAACCCGGTTCGAACCCCGGCTCCCCACCTGCAGGGGAGTCGCTTCACAAGCGGTGAAGCAGGTCTGCAGGTGTCTGTCTCTCCCCCTCTCTGTCTCCATCTCTATCTGACCCTTCTTATCAATTCCCCCCAGCCCCTCTCTCTCTCTCTCTCTCTCTCTCTATATATATATATATATGTATATATATGTGTGTATATATATATATAATAAAAAAGAAAAAAGACAAGTAATATCCTTTCTACCTGAGGAGTTCTTTCTCTAAATCTGGTTACCATCTGCCTTCAACCTAAACATTC